>NW_028270143.1:116484014-116784014 GCF_037043375.1 Chiloscyllium plagiosum | reverse complement strand
ATGTGCTGCCAGGGTAGGTGGTAGAAGCAGATATCTTTTAAATGTTTAAGAGGCATTTAAACAGACACATGAGCAGGCAGGGAATAGAGGGATATTGACCATGTAAAGGCAGATGGGATTATTTTAGAATGGCATCATGGTTGGCACAGACATGGTGGGCCGAAGGATGTGGACTTTTGCTGTACTCAAGTCTGTTCTATGTTCTGTGGGTTCAATTGTGATAGTTAGACCCTTTGAATAAGAGAGTGTTGTGAGAGGACTGGAGAATGGCAAATATTACACCCCTGTTCAAAAACAGAGGAGAATAAATTGATAATGATAGGCCAGTCAGCCCGATTCCAGTGATATATAAAACTTTTACAGACAATAATCTGAGATATAATTAATTGAGGCTTGGAAAAATATGGGTTATGAATACCAGCAAGCACAGATTTGTTGCAAAGAAATTATATTTGACTTAACCTAATGGAGTTCTTCGATGAAATAATAAAGATGTCCTAAATGTAGAGTGTTTGATGTTGTTATGGACTTTCAAAAGATGTTTGTTAAAGTACCATGTAATATATTTGTTTGTAAAATTGAATCCAACAGGATTTTAGACATCAGCAGAGTGAATACAAAAGCTTTTGCCCGAAATGTCGATTCTACTGCTCCTCGGTTGCTGCCTGACCTGCTGTGCTTTTCCAGCACCACAATCTCGACTCTGAATACAAAACCTGTCCTGCAATACCAATAGCCTGGGGAATGGTTCATCTTTACTCAGGGTAACTGAGGAATTTTTGTGAGAAACTGACTATATTTTCGCCATGTTGGAGCTCAACATCCAAGTGAATAATGTATGGATGAAATGTTTGTAATAGGAAGGATGTTGTAAAACTTGAAAAGGGTTCAAAAAAAGATTTACAAGGGCGTTGCCAGGGTTGAAGGTTTTGAGCAATAGGGAAAGGCTGAATAGGCTTGTGCTGTTTTACCTGGAGACTGAGAGGTGACCTAATAGAGAGGTATGGATATGGTAAACAGACAAGGTATTTTCCCCAGGATAGGGGGAATCCAGAACTAGAGGGTATAGGTTTAAGGTGAGAGGGGAAAGATTTAAAAGGAACCTAAAGGGCAACTTTTTTCACACAGAAGGTGGTATGCATATGGAATGAGCTGCCAGAGGAAGTGGTGGAGGCTGGTACAATTTCAACATTTAAAAGGCTTCCTATTCATGGTATATGAATAGGAAGGGTTCAGAGGTATATGGGTCAAGTGCTGGCAAATGGGACTAGATTAATTTAGGATATCTGGAAAGCATGGACGAGTTGGACCGAAAGGTCTGTTTCCATGCTGTACAGCTCTGTAACTCTAACTTTAGCTAGTAATGTTGTGGATGGTCCTATTGACCTCTCCACCATCACAGATACAAACAAGCAATCAATCTGATTCACCTCAACATCCTGGCAGTTTCTAGCTTATCTGTAACGTCGGAGCACCTTCGCTGTACTGACTACAGTGGTTGGTGAATGATGCCTCCCACTTCCTTCTCAAATGCCACAAGAGTTGAACTACAAATGCTGACCTGGCCCGTGAAGGTCACACCCAAAATTAAAAATATCACATGGGATCTGTGACTTTAGCCATTTTGAAACCTGGATTAGATTAAACAAAACAGGAAACAAAATGATACAGTCATGGTTACTTTCAATCAAATTTCTAGGATAAAACGTTAGCCTGATTTGTTTCTTTTTAGTTAGGATGTGGTTCACGTCCATGTTTTGTATGGACTTCAAAGAAGTAGAAGTTTGCAACATTTGTGAATGCCTATGTCCTCATATACCTCAGCCCGTATAGGCTGCAGATCCCTCTGGAGGAAACGTGACCTTTTTGATGGATGGAGGGATGAGATGCCATGTCATACCCAGGAGGTAGGAGACAAGGTTCGTGCACAACAAGTTTGACAATGTCCATTGTTTCTTATCTCAGTCTCACATTAGCTTGTTACAGTCAATTCCTCGAGGCAAACTCTAAGTTGACACCAAAATTGGCAAAACACAATGAGCAACAGCTACCACTTGAGCCTCCTGGTCCATTTAAAGTTAATGAATGAAAGGCATACTGTAAAAGTGTTATAACAATGAATCACAATACAGTATTTTCCAATATTTTACCAACCACTGGAATAAAATTAATAAGTACTAAGAAGCAATGAAAAACAAGCCATGACCAGAACTGTAAGGAGAAAGTGAGCCAACGTTCCTTCAGTCAAACTAGTTACCCCTCCATGCCACCCTGGGAACCTCATATCACAAGTCAGGCCCAGTATATTATTGAACAACATGCATCTACGTATAAGCCCTTTTAAATTAGTTAAACTTAAAAAGTGATTTTGTAAGAGGATACCCAAGCTTGTCAGAAGATGAATTACTTTAGGAGACCTTGCCCCATCACGTGCTCAGGGTGACTGCAGAGAAACAATAAATGAAGCCTTGCCAGGGTCAGCCTCATCCCCATGCCAAATCAAAAAGCAAGGTCATGTCAGTTGTGTGTTATCATTCTTAGCAGTTAAGCACAATGAATTTTTCCAATGTCTCACTTTAGATTGCTTCTGTCCATAATGTCCTTTCCATTGTTATCAAGAACAAGATTTCAAAGCACAAAGTAAGTGAAAGATTTCCGAAGAGAACTGACTAATGGATTACGGAACCTCCTATCTCATCTCAATTTGTCCACTCAGCCTAGGCTGGCACATCCAAAATGTGTGATCCGCATCATTAATATGTAGTGAAGAATTTCAAAAATAAATATATTAGACCAACTGACTGTCAACATAAGGTGTCAGTTTCAGCTCAACGCCAAGCTAAATGGCTATAGGTTCAAGCCTGATTCAGGAGCCTTGAGACCAAACATGTAGCTTCACACCTCAGAGCAGTTCTGAAGGAGAGCTGTATAGTTGGAGATGCCAACTTTGTAATGAGATGCCAGGAAGAGGCCCTCTCAGGCAGAAGCAAAAGATCATCCAGAACAACTTCCAAGGTGAATGGGGAGTTCTTCCCTGTGTCTTGACTAATAGTTACCTTTCAGTTAATATCAAAAGACAAATGATCTGGCCTTTATTCATAGAACAGTACAGCATACAAACAGACTTTTGGGCCCAACCTGTCTGTGCTGACCATGATGTCTTATAAACTAATCCCATCAGCCTGCACTTGTTCCCTCTATTCCTGCCTGTTCATGAACCTGCCTAGGTGCCTCTTAAAAATGATTATTGTCTCTGCTTCTACCATCTCCCAACAGTGTGTGCCAGGCACCTACTACCCTCTGTATGAAAAACTTGCCTCACACATTTAAACCTTTCCTCTCTCACTTTAAAGCTATGCCCCCTAGTATTTAACATTTCCACCCTGGGGAAACGACTCCAATAATCCACTCTGTCCATGCTTCTCGTAATTTTATATACGTCTATCAGTCCATCCCTCAGCCTACGATGCTCTAGTGAAAACAATCCAAGTCTGCCTAACCTCTCCCTGTGGCTAGTACATTCCAATCCAGACAACATCCTGGTGAACCTCTTTTCCACCCTATCCAAAGACTTCACTTCCTTCCTATAGCATGGTGACCAGAACGGCACATAGTATTCCAACGTGGCCAAACAGCTGCAACATTACTTGCCAACGTTTATATTTAATGTGCTGACAAATGAAGGCAAGTATGCTGTACACCTTCTTTACCACCTTATCCACTTGCATTGCCACTTTCAGGGAGATCAGAGTCGAGAGTGTAGTGCTGGGAAAGCATAGCAGGTCAGGCAGCATCCAAGGAGCAAGAGAATCAATGTTTAGGGCATAAGTCCTTCATCAGGAATGAGGCTGAGAGATAAATGGCATGGGGTGGGATTGGGGGGGAGGTAGCTGGGAAAGCAATAGGTGGATGAAGGTGAGGGAGAAGAAGATAGGTCAGAGGGGGAGGTGATGGACGGATCAGGAGGGTGGTGCCGAGTTGGAGGCTTGGGACTGGGATAATGTGGGGAGAGGGAAATGAGGAAGCTGTTGAAATTCACATTTATCCTGCGTAGTTGCAGGGTCCCAAGGCAGAATATGATACGTTTCTCCTCCAGGCATCGGGTGCTAACGGTTTGGTGGTGGAGGAGGCCCAGGACCTACATGTCCTAGATGGAATGGGATGGGGAGTTGAAGTGTTCAGCCATGGGGCGGTAGGGTTGGTGGGTGCGAGTGTGCCAGAGATGTTCTCTGAAATGATCCACAAGAAGGCATCCTGTCTCCCCAATGTAGAGGAGACCACACTGGGGGTAATAGATGCAGGACTTTACACTGGTAGAGGTACAGGTAAATTTCTGACAGATGTGGAAGGATCCCTTGGGGTTTTAGACAGAGGTGAGGGGAGTGATGTGTGCACAGGTTTTGCACTTCCTGCAGTGGCAGGGAAAGGTGCCAGGAGTGGGGTGTGGGCTGGTGGGGGGTTGTGGACCTAGGAGGGAGTCATGGAAGGAATGGTCTTTTCGGAATGCTAATAGGGGTGGGGAGGGAAATATATCTCTGGTGGTGGAGTCCGTTTGGAGGTGGTGGAAGTGGTGGAGGATGATGCATTGTATGCGGAGATTGGTGGGATGGAAGGTGAGGACCAAGGGGGTTCTGTCCTTGTTGCTTTGGGAAGGGTGGGGTTCAAGGGCAGTGATGCATGAAGTGGAGAAGATGCGCTGGAGGGCATCGTCAACCACATAGGAAGGGAAGTTGTGATCATGGAAGGAGGAGGCCATCTGGGACTTTTTGAGGGTCCACCACCAAACTGTTACCACTCGACACCTGGAGGAGATGAGGAAGTTAAAATGCCACAGAGAGGTCAGTTCCATGCTTTACGCTTTACTTCTCTTTCAGGACTCAAGGGTTAAACATTCCCCGACCAAAGGATTTACTGCAGTATCAACTGAAAGCCTGTACTCTTACAATACAGAGAGAACATCACAGTAGGGTGGGGGGGGGGGCGGGAGGTGGGGCTAACTGTATCTCAGAAATAGAGCCTAGTGGAGCCACACATGTGGATACCCCTGTAGCCTCAAACAGAGGTAATTGTCCTTCCCAGACAAGACTGACATCCTTGGCCACAACCCTGTTAAACAGCCTCCTGCTCCCATTGTCTTGCTTTCCCTCCATATTAGCATAGATATGTGAATCACCCATTGAGAACAGGCAAAACTCTTCTGTTTTAATTCCTTCCCATCAACACATGATCATGAAGGATATGATAATCAGTCCCTGTAATCCATTCACAAGTTATCACAGGACATTGACATTCATCGGGTTTTGTAAATTCATAATTACCTATATTAAACTATGAAATGGCAATCGACCATATGACTGATAAACCTTTTGTTTAATCCCTATAAAAAATACTGTCTTTGTGTGTAGGGCAGAAATTCATGCAGAAGTGTCACCACAAGTGGACACAAGCCGCTATGGGGACATGTTGAATCTCTCGCCGGCTGTCCGATAATAAAGCATCTACCATTGTACAGAAACTTGTGTTGTCTAGATTTGTGGAACAAAACATACATCAACAGAGGAACACCTTATATTCTGCCTTGGGACCCTGCAACCACATGGACAAATGTGGATTTCAACAACTTCCTCATTTCCCCTTCCCCCACATTATCCCAGTGCCAAGCCTCCAACTCGGCACCGCCCTCCAGACCTGTCCATCTCTCTCCCCCTCACCTATCTCCTTCTCCCTCACCTTCATCCATCTATCGCTTTCCCAGCTACCTGCCCCTGAACCCACCCCCTCCCCATTTATCCTCCAACCCTGTCCCACAAGACTCATTCCTGATAAAGGGCGTATGCCCAAAACGTCGATTCTCCTGCTCCCCAGCAATACACTGTCAACTCTGAGCTCCTGCATCTGCAGTCCTCATTTTCTCCCACTTTCAGGGAGCTGTAGACTTGCACCTCAAGATTCCTCTGTTTATCAATGCTCCTAAGGGTCTTGCCATTTACTGTATATTTCCCTCTTGCACTTGACCTTACAAATTGCATCATCTCAGACTTGTCTGGATTAAACTTCATCTGCCATTTCTCCACCCAACTTTCCAACTGATCTATATCCTGCTGTATTCTTTGACAACCTTCTTCATTATCCACAAAGTCACTAATTTTCATTTTATCTGAACTTTGTGGGATATTGCTGTGCAAATGAGCTGCTGTATAACAGTGTATCCACACAAAACAATTCTCCAGCATAAAGTGATTTTGGATGTCTTGAGATTAAAAAAAAACTAATTTTCCTTTGCTATAATCAAATCAAACTGTTGTGCCACAACTAAATACATAGACTTTCTGTTGTTACTGAAATCCTGTAGGGACTGATTCTGACGTTTACTATAATAGCATTTCACTTGATGTGTCTAAGGGAGTTGATGTAGATTGATATGCAATGTGCAGGCAATATTCTGAAAACAAATGGTAATATCTGAAGTGCTTGGTACAGAAGACTCAAATATATAATAAAAGGTGACAGCTGAGTAAAAGACTAACTCCCCTGTGAAGCAACAATAACCAGTTATGCAACGTCTTTAACAGAGTGAAAAGTCCCAAGGAGCTTTGGATTAGATCAGATGTCCCAAAGCTCGGTTAAGGAGATAGCTTTAAGAAGTGTCAAAGGAGGAAAGTGAAGTGGTGAGGTGCAGGGTTAGGGAGGGTATTCCAAAGCTTGGGGCCAAAACGCAGAGAGTAAATTAAAAAAAAACACAAACAGTGATTCCACAAGCCAGAACTGGTTTTGTCTTAATGGCCAACTTGAAGTAAACATCAACATGCTGTGCTATAACAACGTTGGCTGACAAGGTCATTCCCACCTTGTTGACTGACTCTAACTTACAGTTGCTCTGGACAGGTGTTGATCAGAGGGCACTGGCTTCCTTTCCCAGGTAATGGAATTGAGAGTTACTCTTTACTGTTAGGTTCATTAAAATATGGAACTCACCAACAGAATGAAGAAAAGATACGTTTGCGTTTACACATCATCATGACCACAGTACATCTCAAAGAGCTTTAAAATCAAAAGTAGTTTTGAAATGTAAGGTCAAAAAAATGCACCTGCCAATTTTTTGTATAGCAAGCTTGCACAAACAGCAAAGTGAAATTAACCAGATAATCTGTTTTATTAGAGTCATAGAGATGTACAGCATGGAAACAGACCCTTCGGTCCAACCCGTCCATGCCGACCAGATATCCCAACCCAATCTAGTCCCACCTGCCAGCACCCGGCTCATATCCCTCCAAACCCTTCCTATTCATAGACCCATTCAAATGCCTCTTAAATGTTGCAATTATTGATGTTGATCATGTGAAACATATTGGAATAACTTCTCTGCTGTTCTCCAAAGTAAGGTCCTGGAATCATCTGCATCCACCTGAGAGGCTGGACAGGGTTTGATTGACTGTCTCCTCTGGAAGACGACACCTGCAGTAGTGCAACACTCCTACAGCACAAACAACAAATTTGACCTACATTAAAAGCGACCAACATTTTGGCCAAAAACCTTGGCCTTAGAATTCCAAATTTTACACAAGTATATAGAGTCAATGAATGTTTCATTGATGGATGATTAAATTAATAGCCTTTTTCTCTGCCATAGACTTAATATAATTCTATGTAATCAAAGAACAAAGATTGGTACAGCACAGGAACATGCCCTTTGGCCCATCAAGACTGCACCAACACATGATGCCTTTCTAAACTAAAGACCTTTTGGCTCTACGTTATCCATATCTCTCTATTCACTAGGTAAAAACAAGGACTACAGATGCTGGAAACCAGAGTCTAGATTAGAGTGGTGCTGGAAAAGCACAGCAGGTCAGGCAGCATCCGAGGAGCAGGAAAATCAATGTTTCAGGCAAAAGCCCTTCATCAGGAATAGAGGCAGGGTGGAGAGATAAATGAGAGGAGGGTGGGGGTGGGGAGAAAGTAGCATAGAATACAATAGGTGAATGAGGGTGGGGATGGAGGTGATAGGTCAGAAAGGAGGGTGGGGGAAGTTAGCAAAGAATACAATGGGTGAATGGGGGTGGGGATGAAGGTGATAGGTCAGAGAGGAGGGTGGAGTGGATAGGTGGAAAGGAAGATAGGCAGGTAGGACAGGTCATGGGGACGGTGCTGAGCTGGAAGGTTGGAGCCCTCCCTCTATTCACTGCCTATTCATGTATCTATCATAATGCCTCTTAAATGTTGCTATTGTATCTACTTCTACCATCTCCTCTGGCAGCAATTCCAGACACTTTCCACCATCTGTGTAAAAAACCTGCCTCTCACGTCTTCTTTAAACTTACCCCTTTTATCTTAAATCCAAGTCCCTTACTAATTGGCATTTATACCCTGGGAAAAAAAAGTCTATCCATTCTATCCATGGTTTGAGACAAGAAAAACTACAAAGTAGACAAACAGGAGGCTGGATTCAGGCAGCATCAGTAGGTGGTTAAGTCAACATTTCGGGTATAAGCCTTCTTCAGTGTTCTACTATCCATTCTATCCATGTCTCTTTCAGGTTTCTCTCATGAACTGATAAATAAAGCCATGAAAGCAAGTTACTGGCTTGTCTGAAGTGCGTGTTTGCAGGAAGACAAATAGAGTACCTGGTCCTCAAATTAAAAGTTAGCAATCACACAATATCAGGTTATAGTCCAACAGTCGTGTTGGACTATAACCTGGTGTTGCGTGATTTTTTAAACTTTGTCCACTCCAGTCCAATACCAGCGCCTCCACATCATCTCAAATAAAAAGACACCTTACGTGCACTTAAGAAAGCAAGAACTAGGAACATGAGTAGGTAATTCAGTCACTCGAGCCTGCTCTAGTATGGTCATAGAAATGGTCAGAATATACTTTGTGCTACTAAATCAAATAGACTAAGAACAGCAAGATACAATCTGCAATATAAGCTGAATTAGCCAGCATCACAATGATATAGGAGCAGGGGGAGAAAAAACCCAACTTGGGTTCATGTTTCTATTTGCTGTCTTGCTGGAACTTTTGGCACTTTTCTACACCAACGATAGAAAAGCAAGACAGAATGTACTGAAAGATTTCAAGTAGTCGTGGAAACATGGTCAGATGTGAGCCTTAGTTTCATATCGTTCCAGTAGAGAAAAGTAAGTTCCTTCATGTTATTGTTTGATGGGAGAGGACTAATCCCTTGAAAATAAATTTCACCCTCACATTATTTTTTAATGTCACTGTTGTATACATTACAGATACAGGATACACTTGACAATTTTGAAATAAAAGTATATAAAAGTAGATTAAGTGTGGTGTTTCAAAAGTTGTTTGTGTCTTAAAGATAGCTTGTGCTGATATGAATTGACAAAGTAAGTAGTGAGACACATTGCTTCTGTTGCTTATTCATGGGAATGGTTTGTCCATCTACTAAAGTCCATCCGGTATAAATACTGTAGCTAATTCTTGGGATTCATTTTGCATACAGTCAGATTGAATAATTTTATCCCACAAAATGTAATTTACTTGATCTATCTAAATTTGAAATGAATTTTTGACCTTTTGTAGAAATGTACTGTTAGAAATTATGTTTTTCAAAATGCACTTTGTGGAATTTCAATTATTTTTGATGAATGTGCTGCCTGGATAATGGAAGTATAGAGTAAACAGACAGCAAAGTTGATGGTTTGAAGGCAGATCTAGCACACCATCTTTTTTGTGTCTCAGTGACGACCAGGAGCGAACAGAACAATTCAAAACAAAACACTCTAATCTAATCTTAGGGAAAATAACTGCTTGAATTTGGAAAAATATGAGAAAATGGGATGAGTGAAGTCAGAACTTTGCAGATTGGTTCGGGTCAAATGGCGTCACTTCTTCAAAAATCTGCCGGGCTGGATCTTGTACGTCCATTCACTTCAACAGATGGGGCTGCTGCTTAATGCCAACGGAAAGATGGCACCTGTGATGTACAGTGCTCCCTCAGTGCTGCACTGGAATTTTGTGCTGAAACCCTGGAGGGTGACCTGAACCCAGAAGCTTGTGACTCAGAAGTGAAAGTATTACCAACTGAGCTCCAGCTGACACAAAGAAGAACACAGGACAGTTAGTGAATACTAACAGCTCTCAAGGCAGCATTTGTAAGCAATGTCTTCAGTGAATCAGCACCAATTCAGATCTTGTCTGAAGGAAGCATGGTCTTTGATCTTGTGAACAAAGTTCAATCAAGATCCTCAAAGATATCCCTTCAGCTACCATGCTTGCAGAAATGTCATTGTCCTGCTTTCTCTCTCTCCTGTGGTATGTGATAATTGGAGGACTGGTGCTGGCAAATTAAAATACACATTAGTAATCATATATATTGGGTGCGCTACATTATCAAAACAACCACAAATGATGCCCTTTGATCGAGTTTCTGGATGATTGCTGGTGGTGCTAAGCTGGCAATTTATTATTATCTTACAATTGCCAGTTGGCAACCTATAATTAAAAGCTGTGTGAATATTGCAGTGTCTGCTTGCCAACACCATTGCAAAGCGAGAAGAAAGGCGAAGGTTCATAAAGGCTGATTTGTTAAACAGTGTTGCCTCTGTTTTTAGAGAGTGAGCTGCCAGTTCAATAGACAAGGGAAATGCTACTTTAATCAGTAAAACTATTGGAACAAGATCCTCAATGAGATCATCTCACTGTAATGCTAATCAGAGATTGCTTGAATACAGATTTGTTTCGCATTTCTGCATTTGTGCAAATTAATCATTATTGTATCCTAATAGAAGCACAAAGAGTTTTGCCAGTTCTCAGTGAATGCAAGTACTCAAAAACACTGAGGTAATTCATGGACACCTCACCCCAATCTCCCATGCCATCTAGATTACAGTAATTATTGCAGAATATTTAAATTACCACAGCTCTCACAAGGATGTGGACCACAGAGAGAGCAGCTGATCAAAAGGCATCAACCTGAAAGAAGTTAAAAATCACAACACCAGGTTATAGTCCGACAGGTTTATCTGGAACAAACAATCTAAGTTTGTTTAATACATTTCAGGTACATGACACTGTAACCTTTTGCTATAAATTTTGTGTCTTATGGTCCTGCTCCACAACCACCTGGTGAAGGAGCAGTGTTTTGAAAGCTAGTGCTTCCAAATAAACCTGTTGGACTATAACCTGGTGTTGTGTGAGTTTTAACTTTGTCCACCCCAGTCCAACACTAGCTCCTCCAAATCGTGACAAACTGAAGGAATGAAGTCTTCATAAAGATGTTTTGGATTCAGAATAGCCTGACAACCCTCAGTATTCAGCCTCACCTGTGAACTGCCGTCCAAAGCAACGACTTGAGCTGAATTGAATTGAATTAGCTTCATTGTCACATGGACTCACATGAGTACAGTGAAAAGTTTACAAGTCACCACTTAGGTGACATCTTAGGTACAAAGGTAGTTAGGACCAGAATCTCAGCAACTTGAGAATAAAAGGAAAACTACAATAGAAGAAAGAATTGCAAGTTAGTTGTGCCATACAATAAAGAAAGAGGCTATTCAGCCTATCATCCTGGTGCCTAGTCTTCGGGAGGAACCTCCCACTCCCACAATCATTTCCATCACTCAACAAGGTTTTGTTTTAAGTATTTATTCCATTCCCTTCTAAAAGTCTTTTTTAAAATTGGCTTATGTGAGCATTGTTGGTAAGGCCAACATTTGTAGCCCATTCCTGGTGTCCTATGGAATGGTGGTGGAGAGTTACCTTCTTGAACTGCAGCTATTGTGGGGTGTAGGTGACAGGACTTTGATCGAGTTACAATGAAGGAACTTTACTATAGTTTTGGAAGATTGGAGAGGAACTTGAAATTGGAGGTGTTCCCATGCAACTGTTGCACCTGTCCTTGCAAGTGGTAATTGTCATGGGTTTTTGAGAAATGTAATGCAGAGGGTATACCCATCACTGTTATAGACAATAGACAATAGGTGCAGGAGTAGGCCATTCTGCCCTTTGAGCCTGCACCACCATTCAATATGATCATGACTGATCATCCTTAATTAGTATCCTGTTCCTGCCTTATCTCCATAACCCTTGATTCCACTATCCTTGAGAGCTCTATCCAACTCTTTCCTAAATGAATCCAGAGACTGGGCCTCCACTGCCCTCTGGGGCAGAGCATTCCACACAGCCACCACTCTCTGGGTGAAGCAGTTTCTCCTCATCTCTGTCCTAAATAGTCTACCCCGTATTTTTAAGCTGCATCCTCTGGTTCGGCACCCACCCATCAGCGGAAACATGTTTCCTGCCTTCAGAGTGTCCAATCCTTTAATTATCTTATATGTCTCAATCAGATCCCCTCTCAGACTTCTAAACTCAAGGGTATATAAGCCCAGTCGATCCAGTCTTTCAGCGTAAGGTAGTCCCGCGATACCAGGAATTGACCTTGTGAACCTAAGCTGCACTCCCTCAATAGCCAGAATGTCTTTCCTCAAATTTGGAGACCAGAATTGCACACAATACTCCAGGTCTTACCAGGGCTCTGGACAGCTGCAGAAGAATCTCTTTGCTTCTATACTCAATCTCTCTTGTTATGAAGGCCAGTATGCTATTAGCCTTCTTCACTACCTGCTGTACCTGCATGCTTACCTTCATTGACTGGTGTACAAGAACATCCAGATCTCTTTGTACTGCCCCTTTACCTAAATTGATTCCATTTAGGTAGTAATCTGCCTTCCTGTTCTTGCCACCAAAGTGGATAACCATACATTTATCCACAGTAAACTGGATCTGCCATGCATCTGACAACTCACCTAACCTGTCCAGGTCACCCTGTAATCTCCTAACATCCTCCTCACATTTCACCCTGCCACCCAGCTTAGTATCATCAGCAAATTTGCTAATGTTATTACTAATACCATCTTCTATATCATTAATATATATTGTAAAAAGCTGCGGTCCCAGCACTGATCCCTGCCGTACCCCACTGGTCACTGCCTGCCATTCTGAAAGGGAGCCATTTATCACTACTCTTTGTTTCCTATCAGCCAACCAACTTTCAATCCAAGTTAGTACTTTGCCCCCAATACCATGCGCCCTAATTTTGCTCACTAACCTCCTATGTGGGACTTTATCAAAAGCTTTCTGAAAGTCCAGGTACACTACATCTACTGGATCTACCTCGTCCATCTTCAGAGTTATATCCTCAAAATATTCCAGAAGATTAGTCAAGCTTGATTTCCCCTTCATAAATCCATGCTGACTCTGACCTATCCTGTTACTACTATCCAGATGTGTTGTAATTTCATCCTCTATAATAGACTGCAGCATCTTTCCCACCACTGAAGTCAGACTAACTGGTCTATAATTTCCTGCTTTCTCTCTCCCACCTTTCTTAAAAAGTGGTACAACATTAGCCACCCTCCAATCCACAGGAACTGATCCTGAATCTATCGAACGCTAGAAAATAATCACCAACGCATCCACGATTTCTCGAGCCACCTCCTTCAGTACCCTGGGATGTAGACCATCTGGCCCCGGGGACTTATCACCCTTCAGACCTAACAGTCTCTCCAACACCAATTCCTGGCAAATATAAATTCCCTTAAGTTCAGGTCTTTCAGCCACTGTTACCTCAGGGAGATTGCTTGTGTCTTCCCCAGTGAACACAGATCTGAAGTAGCAATTCAACTCTTCTGCCATTTCTTTGTTCCCTGTAATATATTCCCTGTTTCTGTCTTCAAGGGCCCAATTTTAGTCTTAACCATTTTTTTGCCTTTCATATATTTAAAAAAGCTTTTACTATCCTCCTTTATATTTTTGGCCAGTTTACCTTCATACTTCATTTTCTCTCTGCGTATTTCCTTCTTAGTAATCCTCTGTTGTTCTTTAAAAGCTTCCCAGTCCTCCGTTTTCCCACTTATCTTTGCTATGTTATACTTTTTCTCTTTTAACTTTATATGTTTCTTAATTTCCCTCGTCAGCCATGGCCACCCATGCCTCCTCCTAGGATCTTTCTTCCTTTTTGGAATGAACTGATCCTGCATCTTCTGCATTATACACAGAAATATCTGCCATTGTTCCTCCACTGTCATCCCTGCTAAGGTATTGCACCATTGAACTTCCTCCCTCATAGCTCCATGGTTCCCTTTATTCAACAGAAATATTGTCACTTCCGATTGTATCCTCTCCCTCTCAAATTGCAGATTGAAGTTATACTTTATTTACAGCATAATCTTAGTAACTTATGAGCAACTGTATCTCCTCACTGTAATGAGGCACTCAGTGCTAACTACTAGCTGGTTTTGGAACAAACTAAGATGGTTTTTGATGGATAAACAATCATGTCCAGAGTTTTAAAAATCACACCTTTCTCTCTCAAGAGCAAAAGGAAAACAATAATGGAATAAATGAGTTTTCATTCCATTAACAGAACGTCTTCCTGCATCAGCATTACCTGATCAATTTGCTTTGGGAAAAAGCTTTGGCTATGGAATTGTTGTGTTGCTATAGTCTTACTAGACCATAGCGCTGCTCTCTTCATTAGAGAGAAGCGACTGGTGGCGATTTAACCTGAGGGCCACCAGACCTCAATTGAAGGAAGAGGTTGAGAAGGAGAGTCCTTCATGGTAACTGCAAACCAGTGATGGGAATTGATCCAATGCTGTTGGCATAGCTATGGAATATTAAATCACGATAAACATTTTCTTGATAGGAAGTTCGCTTCTGCATAGTGGAGAGGAACACGCCATTTAACCTAGAGTCATAGAGACAGAGAGATGTACAGCATGGAAACAGACCCTTCGGTCCAACCTGTCCATGCCGACCAGATATCCCAACCCAATCTAGTCCCACCTGCCAGCACCCGGCCCATATCCCTCCAAACCCTTCCTATTCATATACCCACCCAAAAGCCTCTTAAATGTTGCAATTGTACCAACTTCCACCACATCTTCTGGCAGCTCATTCCATACACGTACCACTCTCTGTGTGAAAAGTTGCCCCTTAGGTTCTCTTTTATATCATTCCCTTCTCACCCTAAACCTATGCCCTCTAATTCTGGACTCCCTGACCCCAGGGAAAAGACTTTGTCTATTTATCCTATCCATGTCCCTCATAATTTTATAAACCTCTATAAGGTCACCCCTCAGCCTCCGACGCTCCAGGGAAAACAGCCCCAGCCTGTTCAGCCTCTCCCTATAGCTCAAATCCTCCAATCCTGGCAACATGCTTGTAAATCTTTTCTGAACCCTTTCAAGTTTCACAACATCTTTCTGATAGGAAGGAGACCATCCTATATGTTTTAAAATAAGGGACTTGTTGCATATCCTGAACCAAAACTCTCCTCCTTATACCCTAACCAAAACCAAGTTTCCACTAATCTGAGATCTTCATTGGCTGATGATTCCAGCAGCACCTCAAATTTAAAGTTTTTGGCCCTTTCTTTAAACCGATCGGTGAAGCAATGCTGCTCCATCCCTGTAATTCCCCTTTGACTGTTCTATCAACATACAGCCAGCACTATTTAAATAACTTTTTTTGTTGAGTCCAATTAAAATTAAAAAGTATTGGGAACAGAAAAAAAACCAAACCAGCACTAACTATAAATCAGTTTGTGATGTATACAAGGATGTTTTGAAAACAATTTGCCTGTCTGGCGTATCTCATGGAATCAGTGAGGTGTAGGGACACATGCTGGTAGACTATGTCGTTCAGGCTTAAAATTATATACTGTATCAAGTATATTGTGGAAAATAGATTGGATCATACATAAACATAAATTAACAAATAAATGTAAATTAAAAGTACCTTCACTTTTGAAACAATGGAAGTTCCAACATTCTCAGTTTTTGTTAACATTTGAGAGACATTTTCTGTGATTCTCAGGGAGCTGTCTGTTTCTGTGCTGTACAACTCCACGATTCCTGCCTTCAGTTCACTGGTAACACTATGTAATGGACAGCTTAGGGTGAGCAGACATTGCCTGTTATGTGCCTTTTACCTTGTTTGCATCCAGAGTGAAAATCTGTTTGAAGTTACTTTGTGCAAGGACCGGCGAGAGATGAAAGGAACTGCAGCTAGAGCCTTTCCAATAAACAGAGGCTAGTGAGACCTCAGCATTAGACTCTGTCCACCTTCTGCACATCATGGCAGCAGTGCATACCATCTACGAGATTCAGTGCAGCAATACACTGAGCTTCTTTAAAAGCAACTTCTAAATTCTAGAACAGTGTATCCCAAACAAAGCACCGTCACCTGCAAATTTCCCTCCAAATCACACATCATCCTGCCTTGGAACTATATTGCTGTTCCTTCACTTTTGTTGGGTCAAAGTCCTGGAATTCACTTCTTAAATGCATCATGGGATATTCATACACCAGATAAATGGCACTGATTCAGGAAGGTGGCTGACCACAATCTTCTCAGGTGGCAATTAGGGATGGGCAATGATGCTCATGTACAGCAAATGAACTTTTACAAAATACAGTAAAGCTGTTTAGAGACGCTTAGACGTGTAAAGGAAAATGGAAATCCGGCGATCTCTCCAAGAAAAAGCTGTTGATGTTACTGAAAATCCCAAAATTGAGGTTGGTAGGTTTTGTTTTGGCAAAAGCATTAATGATTAAACAACAAAGGTGGGTAAGAAAGAGCTAACATAGAGATCAGCCTTGAGTGACAAGAGTGAAGAATCCTGGGTCTGATCATCTGATGGGACGGCCATTAAGAGAGCAAGTATTCATGAAGTATCAAACGATTTTGACTTGACAGAAATGTCTACAAGTAATCAATATAATCTGAATAGAAGTGATTTATTTCATTTTCACTATGCATCCAAAAAGGCTTGTGCACACCTTATGAGCAAAGATATGGTGGTGACAGAGATTCAGTTGCAAATCTGCTTGTTATTCTTAGCCCAATGACAAACTAACATCAAATAACAAAATAAATTTA
This sequence comes from Chiloscyllium plagiosum, assembly GCF_037043375.1. NCBI lineage: Eukaryota > Metazoa > Chordata > Chondrichthyes > Orectolobiformes > Hemiscylliidae > Chiloscyllium > Chiloscyllium plagiosum. The sequence continues at coordinate 116,767,100 of NW_028270143.1, read as the reverse complement.
GAGCACTTTTGTCTGAGTCAGTCAGAAGGTTGGTGGTTCAATTAGAGAAGTGAAGCTGACATTTCAATGCAGTACTGAGGATTACTATTGAGGATTCAATCTTTCAGATGAGTTAAACAAGGTTATGTGAAAGAGCCCACAGTGTTATTTCAAAAAACAGCAGGGGAGTTCACCCTGAAATCCTGCTTAGCATTCACCAATACTCAGTCACCATGGGAGCTTGCTGACTGTAAATTGGCTGCTATGTTTTCTACAACAGGGACTACAATTCAAAAATTGGACACAAAGTGCCTTAGCATGTTTGGAACAAACATGATGGGCTAAATGTCGGACTTTCTTTTCTTTCATTTCTTCTATTTATAGGTGGCGTAGTTAGAATCGGCATACATGATAGAATCACAGAGTCACTGTAGTGCAGAAGGCCATTTGATCCATCGTCTTTGTGCCAGCTATCCAAATGAGCATTTCACTTAATGCATCTGATTCCGACAAGGACTGACTCAGGCTGGAAATTAGTTCCCTTGGTAATAGCATCCTCATTACATCTCACACACCTGAAAGCACTAGTGAATGTCTACAGGTTACTTTGTATTTACTGTCCCCACAAAACTAAATCTGATCAGACCCAACCCAACAGAAAACAGTAGATTATGATCATGAGCAAGAACCCTGTAAGTACTTAGTAGGTTTCAAGGAATGTCTTTAAAGGGATAGAGTCATGGAATGGTTCAGGGAGAGAATTCCAGAACACGACCCAGCTGGAGGCATTGCTGCCTTTGATGGAAACATTACAATTTGCCAGATTTGGAGAAATATAGATGTTTTAGGCAAACGTATGAGGGTACACAAGATTACAGTGGGAAGGAATCTGGGGTGAGGCCATGGAAGAATCTTAATCATGAATGAGAATATTACAACTTGGGTCTTGCCATACTGTGAACCAACAAACACCAGAGCTTACAGGGGTGAATGATGAATGTTGCAATTCTCCTCATAGTTTAGCAGAGTTTGGGAAGGTGAGAGTCCAAGAGTACAGCATTAGAAGGTTAGCACAAAAATGATGAAAATGGATCAAAGCTGGACTTTCCAAGCATGCAGACATTAATGTCTAAATAGATCAAGGACATCAAGTGCAATTCTGGAATCAGTCATTTCGAGGGGAGGAGAGCAATTTGAAATATAATCAATAGCAGTTGTGGTTGGTACTAAATTATTTCCTTTTTCCTGTTGCCACCCCCACTCCTCAACAAAAGAAAACAGCAATTCAGCATTGCTGCCAAATAAAAAAAATTAAAATGCTGCTAAACAATATTGGAACCATAATCTTGACAAGCACATTATTTAGCAATGCTGCACAAATACGCTTGACTTTAAAAATAAGGTCTTTCTATATCTCTTTAATAACAGCAGTTCCATGAACTAAAGTATTTCTTTCTCTCTGTATACTTCTGCATCTGTGCCAACTACTTACTAATCACAAAAGTACCCTTTGTTAGCTTCCTGAGAATAACATACACAGTTCCCAAACATTTCTGTATTGTATCAGAAATAGCAGTATGGACCAAGTACAGTTTCTGATGCTCCTTTTTAGTGGTTATCCCACCATCTCCAGAGAAGTAAAGGCAGAATACAAAGCAAGCTACTGACAAATCTATGTCGATAAATTTACAGTTTACTTTAGAAGGGAACAGCCCTGTTTCCACGACAGAAACATATCCCATTTAAGCTAATCATGAGAATGTGGAAAGAAACAAGAGCTGGCTGGGGAAACCTAGACGCAACTTGAAAAGAACCAAAACTTAGGAGCAGCCAAATGCGAGCTGGGGTACGTGTACCTGAGACCACAAACACAACACCGGTGATTATTTGAAGCAAAATAGAAATAACCTTAGATCCCAGTATGGTGACTGCTGCAGTGGTTAGACTGCTGCCTCACAGTGCAGGGACCCAGGTTTGAGTCCACTGTTGGGTAACTGTCTGTGTGAAGTTTGCATATTCTTCCCATGTCTGTGTGGGTTTCCTCCAGTGGCTCCCGTTTCCTCCCACAGATGTGCAGGTGAGGTGGATTGGCCATGCTAAATTGCCCAGAGTGCCCACAGATATGTAGGATAGGAGGGTTAGCCATGGTACATGCATAGTTACAGGGATAGGGTTGGGGGGGGGGCGGAGAGGAGAGAAATTTGTGTACGATGATCTTCGGAGGATCGGTGTGGACTTGATGGACTGATTGGCCTGCTTCCACACTGTAGGGATTCTATGAACTCATTAATCAATTTCAAATCCCATTCAACTTCAAGAAATTCTGCTAACTACTAACAGTACAGGAGACCATAGTGCTTCCAGTGCATCAGAGTCTGCTATGAAGAATTGATTCAATTCAAATCATTCATTAGCAGGTTTAGTATACTAAACAATTCTGCTTGTTTGAATAGTGGAAAATATACATGGATTTCTCAGGTAGAAATGTACCTGTGTTACACCCATTTTCCAATCATAAAATTGGAGTAAAACACATGGTTGTGCCCAATGCATCTGCACAGGTGTTGGTGTCACAGCTAAATTTAAGAGGCCTCTTTTGTTTCTTAAACTAAAGCCAGCAGTGCACCTCTAAAAATGCGTTGGTGGATTCTAACACAAAGTAAACAACAGAAGGCCTTTCCATATTGAATCCAACACAAAAAGTTTGCTCTCTGGATTCCCCTTCCCTCCATTCAATGCTCCTCTCTCCAAGCGAGGAACTGAACATCAGTGTCTTCACTTGCCAACTTGGGCTGAGTACACCGATGAGGCCTGAGAGCCAATTTCCATGGACCTTCAGGTGACTTAGAACAGGTGGGTCTGTGGTTGCTCAGTTGTGCGTCAGTTCCCTTAAACAGATGCAATCCTAAAACATCCATCCTACCCCCTCTACCAGGGTTACAGCAGGTGATAGCTGCTTCACAAACAGTCTGTCAAATAATAGAATGTCCAACTTGAAATGAAGCGAGATCAATGCTGTAATTCGCCTGACTGTGGAGTATTTTGCCAAAGGTGCGTTCACGAAGTATAGGTATAGAACACCATAAAACACAAGTTCTTATCCAAGTTTCTATTTATAGGCTATGTTTGTTTCCATGCTGTACATCTCTATGACTCTACGACTCTATGAAGGCTATTAGCTCCAAATTTGCTTGCTTCTCCACAACTTGATCATGGTTGGCATTAAACTGTGTATCTTCTGATGACCATCCTCTGGCCTTTCTGTAGCTATTAACTCAAGTCTCATCATTTCTCATCCACCTGCCTTGGAGATCTGTCATATACCGTGTCTGAACAGGTTGATTAAAATAAGTATAATGTATTCTGACTCAAACCTGGACCTTCTGGTCCACAGGTAGGGACACTAGCACATCATCACAACAGCACTTGAGTCAGTTTATAACTCACATTGCATCATTGGACCAAGCTAACTGAAGCATTTTATAAGCCTTGACAAAATTATAGATTCCAATCTAATTTTCAGAATTACATGTATTAGAAAAGATGAAGGAAAAGTCATCACTCTTTAATAAAATTATACATTGATATTTCAGTTGCTTCTACGTTGTGTGGGATTTAAGGCTTATTTACCATTTCCCACCTCACTATCAGGCAGGAGCTGATACAGATATCTTCAACATATTCTCTGGATTTGACCAAAGTCACACTATTCCATTTGAAAGCACACAACATATGTCACAATATTTAAACTGCTGACAAGAGGCTATTATGTTTTCAGATGAGTTGACAACATACCATCTGCAAACTGCAGCATTACAAATCATTCAAAACATACCAGAATGGAATCTTTCCTCACAATATCATTTCAAATCATCACCGCTGGAGGTATTGAATTGGATAGATGGACAGTGGACTCCTTTTATCAAGAGAAGCAAGTTTACTGAATCACCTGTCCAACCATACAAAATGCCTGGCAATGGAGTATGCACTCTGGATAAAATTCACAATTCCAATACATGCTTCCATAGCATCCAGCTTCTTCCTAAGATCAAATTCCTAAGAAAATCAATTAAAGCAAAACCAATAGGTTTCCCTGAGTTCACAAAATTTTTGGATGGAGTAAACGAGGAAAATTTGTAGGGGAGTCAGTCATTACAGGACACAGACACACTGCTGGACATGCACATGGATAGCAGTGAGTTGAGGGGTGTGTAGGTTAAGTTACTATATTTTACATTAGGATTAAACCTCGGCACAACATCGTGGGCCAAAGGGCTTGTTCTGTGCTGTACTTTTCTATGTTCTATAAGATAACTGGCAAAAGAACAGGGGCAGGGAGAGATGAGAACTTTGTTTTAGGCAGTGAGTTGCTCTGATCTAGAATGCACTGCCTGGAAGAGTGGTGTAGACTGATTCAAAAAGGAGAATTAGATAAATATTTGAAGTGGATTACAAAACAGGATTATAGGTGGAGACCGAAGGAATGATTCTAATTTAATAGTTCTTTTGAAGTTTTGCCCCACAAGTACAATGGGTCAAGTGGTCTCATTTGCTCTGAATGATCCAATGGTGCTGACATTTCAAAGGTAAGACCGCCATAGTCCTACCAGACTAAAGAACTGCTCTCTCATTGAGAGACAGACTGGTGGTAGTCTAACCTGAGGGTCATCACACCTCAGGCGAGGGGTGAAGTTGAGAAGAAGGATCCTTCATTATGACCTCAGCAGGTGCAGGAATTGAACACACATAACCCAGCAAGCTGAGAAAATTGAGAAAGCAAGGGTGATGGCAGTACCAGTACTGCAATTGGTGTACAACATCAGCACTGAGCACTTGCTGGAAAACCCTGAGCAGAGGCTGTGCTGCTTCTTGCAAACACAAGGAATGCAAGAATAGATAAATTTTGCAACAAAATGTGGCCAGGTAAGCATGGTCATGCAAATTGTGATACAGTCCCATCCCTGAAGACTGGTCATTCCAGAGTCTTGTGCTATCCTTATCCAACTCCATATAACTGAACTTTTCCTGGAGTGAATCAAACAGGAGTTACTCTGCATGATTATCACATGGCTATTGCCTTAATGAAACTGCGGGATATTATAGTGTCCATTATGAATTTCGGCAACTCAGGATAAATCGTGGATCAATAATTTCCAATGGATTTTATTTTTTAAAAGTAGGAGATAAAATTTCTTATATTCATTAGATACATTGGTTTTGATCATGCATCACACTAACACAGGCTCAGCCAAACTAACATCACTTACACCTCCCCAATAGAGAGGGCAACAGATCAACACGCTCAGATCTTGCAATATATTACACTAGGCAAGGTGGATTAAACTGCATGTGAATTGGAATACCCAGAGCTTGTAAAATGCTGTCCATGATGCAATGTCATGAATAACACTCGCTATTTTTAGTGTAGAGCGCATACTGACATCAATCCCATTTATAGCACAACTCGATCCTTAAGGCTTTTGAACTAGTTTTCTCTGCTCAGCCCACAGTAAACACTTTTTTTAATACTCTACTTGCAAATTATACAATACAAAGTACATCATAGTAGCAGAACAAAGTGCAGAATACAATGTTACAGCTACAGAGAGCAAGAGTTCAGAATTAACGTTTGAGAGGTCCATTCAAAAATCTGATAGCAGCGAGGAAGAAGCTGTTCTTAAATCTATTCGTCAGTGTATTCAAGCTTTTGTGTTTTCTGCCCAATGGAAGAGGGTGGACGACAGGATAACCAGGGTGGGAAGGAATTAGGTTGGTTGCTTTCCCGAGGCAGCGGGAAGTATAGGCAGGAATCCATGGAAGGAAGGCTGGTTTGTGTGATGGACTGGGCTGTGTTCACAACTCTGTGTAATTTCTTGCAGTCTTGGGAAGAGTAGTTGCCATACCATGTTGTGATACATCCAGATAGGACACTTTCTATGGAGCATTGATAAAAATTGTTAAGAGTCCTTGTGGAATTTCCTTAGTCTCCTGGGGAAGTAAGCTGTAATTTTACCTGCTGAGGGTGTAATAGCCCCTCACTCAAGAAGGAGATGACTTGCATTTATATCGCACTTTTAATCATCTTAGGCCAACAGAAAGCATTTTACAGCAAGTGAAGGATCTTATGAAATGTAATTTCTTTGCAGGAAATCAGCAGCCGAATTGTACGCAGCTGATAATGTGATAATGGCCAGGAAATCTGTTTTTGTGATTTTGATTGAAGCATAAAATAGTGGGAAAAAAGGTTTAATGGCCCATCCAAGAGAACGCTAGTGCCTTTCCCAATACATCAGTACAGAAATTTGAGCATCAGTCTGGATCTCATTTTTAAGTCTCTGGAACCCACAACCTTTTGAGTCAGAAATGCTGCCCACTGAGCCACTTTGGAACATTTTGTTTATCAGGTTACTCAGCATTGGTCTTCCTATTGGCACTGGTTAAAACGAGCACTGCTCAGGAAACTAATGGCACTTAGTGTGCTCAGGTGTCTGGGTGTGGTTGTGGCCATTCAGTGTGGAGTTCAAACAAATTACAATGTTTATACAAGGCTTTCTTCATAAATCATTGGGTTATTTCAGTTCATAGAGGAAAAATGGACTTTAATGCCTGAGTTAGGACATGGGGACGGTGTCCCGTCTCACCAAACCCATCCCTGTACTCATTGACCTACATTTCTCAGAGCCTGGCAATTTGTAAATATGTAGACTTGTTTTTCAAATCTCTCCATAGCATCACCGCTCCCCATCTCTGTCATCTCTTCCAGGCCTATCATCAATTGTGAGGTCTGTGTTCCTCTGATTTTGACCTCTTCCATATCCTATTTTTATCAAGCCACCATGGGAGGTCTAGCTGCCTCGGCTCCATGCCCCAGAATTTATTCCCAAAACTGTTCAACTTCTCTTCTCTGCCTCTCTCTCCTTTGAACACAGCCCTTAAAACGGACCTCTCTGCTCGTTCACTTTCCAAATAGAGTCATAGAGTCATAGAGATGTACAGCACGGAAACAGACTCTTCGTTCCAAATCGACCAGATATCCCAACCCAATCTAGTCCTACCTGCCAGCACCTGGCCCATATACCTCCAAACCCTTCCTATTTATATACCCATCTAAATGCCTTTTAAATGTTGCAATTGTATCAGCCTCCACCACATCCTCTGGCAGCTCATTCCATACACGTACCACCCTTTGCGTGAAAAAGTTGCCCTTTAGGTCTCTTTTATATCTTTTCCCTCTCACCCTAAACCCCAGGGAAAAGACTTTGTCTACTTATCCTAGCCATGCCCCTCATGATTTTGTAGACCTCTATAAAGTCACCCCTCAACCTCCGACGCTCCAGGGAAAACAGCCCCAGCCTGTTCAGCCTCTCCCTATAGCTCAAATCCTCCAACCCTGGCAACATCCTTGTAAATCTTTTCTGAACCCTTTCAAATTTCACAACATCTTTCCGATAGGAAGGATCTCAGAATTGCACACAATATTCCAACAGTGGCCTAACCAATGTCCTGTACAGCTGCAACATGACCTCCCAACTCCTGTACTCAATACTCTGACCAATAAAGGAAAGCATACCAAACGCCTTCTTCACTATCCTATCTACCTGCGACTCCACTTTCAAGGAGCTATGAACCTGTACTCCAAGGTCTCTTTGTTCAGCAACACTCCCTAGGACCTTACATTAAGTGTATAAGTCCTGCTAAGATTTGTTTACCCAAAATGCAGCACCTCATATGTATGTGAATTAAACTCCATCTGCCACTTCTCAGCCCATTGACCCATCTGATCAAGATCCTGTTGTAATCTGAGGTAACCTACTTCGCTGTGCACTACACCTTCAATTTTGGTGTCATCTGCAAGCTTATTAACTATACCTCTTAAGCTCACATCTAAATCATTTATATAAATGACAAAAAGTAATGGACCCAGCACCGATCCTTGTGGCACTCCACTGGTCACAGGTCTCCAGTCTGAAAAACAACCCTCCACCACCACCCTCTGTCTTCTACCTTTGAGCAAGTTCTGTATTCAAATGGCTAGTTCTCCCTGTATTCCGTGAGATCTAACCTTGCTAACATGTCTCCCATTGGGAACCTTGTCGAACGCCATATTGAAGTCCATATAGATCACATCTACCGCTCTGCCCTCATCAATCCTCTTTGTTACTTCTTCAAAAAACTCAATCAAGTTTGTGAGACATGATTTCCCACGCACAAAGCCATGTTGACTATCCCTAATCAGTCCTTACCTTTCCAAATACATGTACATCCTGTCCTTCAGGATTCCCTCCAACAACTTGCTCACCACTGAGGTCAGGCTCACCGGTCTATAGTTCCCTGGCTTGTCCTTACCGCCCTTCTTAAACAGTGGCACCATGTTAGCCAATCTTCAGTTTTCTGGCACCTCACCTGTGACTATCAATGATACAAATATCTCAGCAAGAGGCCCAGCAATCACTTCTCTAGCTTCCCACAGAGTTCTAGAGTACACCTGATCAGGTCCTGGGGATTTATCCACTTTTATGCATTTCAAGACATCCAGCACTTCCTCCTCTGTAATATGGACATTTTGCAACGTGTCGCCATCTACTTTCCTACAGTCTATATCTTCCATATCCTTTTCTACAGTAAATACTGCTGCAAAATACTCATTTAGTATTTCTCCCATTTTCTGCGGCTCCATACAAAGGCCGCCTTGCTGATCTTTGAGGGAGTCTATTCTTTCCGTAGTTACCCTTTTGTCCTTAATGTACTTTTAAAAACCCTTTGGATTCTCCTTAATTCTACTTCCAAAGCTATCTCAAGTCCCCTTTTTGCCCTTCTGATTTCCCTCTTAAGTATACTCCTACTGCCTTTATACTCTTCTAAGCCTGGTTTCAAATTTGAATGTATTACATTTCTGTAAAATGCCTTACGATGTCTCACTCAATGAAGCTGCTATACAAATTAATTTGTTGCTGTGTAAGACGTCTTGTGTAAATAATCAATTTTGAGTAAAGTTTTAATTCTGGAGTGAGACTGCTAAAGTAAGGTGAACCTGGGTATCAGGTGACACAGAATCACTTGACAGGTGCCCTGGTAACCACATGTTGCAACAACATTAGATAAAGACAACTGTTATAACAGATACATTGTCAACGTGCTACTGACATCTCAGCAAGTCATGAAGAGCATTGGCCATCTATAATGGGAGTGTAGAACACATGATGAAGCGTGTACCAACTAATCACATGTAGCAATGTGACCAGAGACACAAAGCAGACCTGTGACAGTGGAGGAAGAGTGACAAAAGAGATTAACCAACTTTTAAAAAGTTCGGAATGCCCATGTGAAGAGATTTGGCTCACACATTTTTCCTCTCTGTCTATATCTTAAATGTTTGATATAAGGTGCTTTTTTAAAAGTTAAAGCCTTGATATACATTTTGCAGCAGAATGGATGTAATCTACACTCTTTTAGCTGCACAGAACACAATCTTTTGAGTAAGTAAACTAACTACTGGTTGCATAGTGGCAGCTGCAAACAAAAAGAAAAGACTGTCAAGCTGCACTCAATGGACTGAATTTATGGAGATGTTGAGGGTCTTGTCTACTGGTTCATCTTGGAATGTGCTAGCGACTCCCCTCCCATCACTGAGCAAATGCTAGCAGAACAGGGAAAAGGTGCTTAGGGGACATTAACTGCCCAGGTAAGGGCCTCAAGTCATGACAGGAAGACTGCCCCATCGTGGACTTAAGTTGTAATGAAGGCAGGAAGGTCCCAATCTATCACCTACTCACCTGATTAAATGACCTCTGCCACCAAATCTGTCACGGGGGACAGCAATAAATTTCAACAGCAATAAAGTGCCAGAGGTTCTGTTCACTGAGAGCTGGCTCTGAGGAAGCCAAACCAGTGCACTCTGCAGGTGTAAATAAAGGTGACTTGATGGAATACCAGCCTCTGTGGAATTATTTCACCATGAATTAATTAAGCACAAACCTTTCATTCTGTAACAGCCTTCCTCTGTGGACTTGCTAAAAATGTTATCTTTCTTCTGTAGCTCAATGACCAGAGTATTTTTTTCTCCCTAAATAATGATTATTTCAAAAAAAGTGATTTTACAATTTTGGGTTCCTGTGTAAAAATTAGCCCATCAGCAGCATGCAATCAGAAGTTCTCAAATAGGCAGATGAGGCTGTCTCTCGATACTTTCTATCCATTAGTTGACATGCACAAAAACTTGGTGTTCTCAAAACCAAATGCATGACATGAGCTGTCACCAAGTGAGTGACTACAAATTGATACATGTTACCCCTCCTTATTTCTTACGTTGTTCTACACTGTTATCAAAAGTCTTTCACATGGAACTTCTTAAAGCACTGAGAATTCTCATAAAACTATGGAGTTCCCATATCTCCTTCCTATGCATGAATGAATTCATGAAATCTTTTCAAGCAAGATCTTCATTTGTTAAATTTACTAAATTATAATAGTGGTGATACCTCTAAAGCCTAGCCATAACATAGCTTCCAACATTTTACCTAATGACTTTAGTCTGATTGACTGAAATTACTCTCATTTCTGGTTTAGTTTTACAAACATTTCCTTGTTGCTTGTGATCGAAATACATCACTGGGTGTCAGTATGTCCTTTGTATTGATAGCCAGTCACCAACACATTTCCCCACTAGTCTCCAGCACCCTGTCAGAAACAGTATCTTTCCCAGTAAGCAGGGAGAAGTACGAGCACTCAAAGTGAATGCTGACCATGAGTGTGAAATGATTAACTTCACCATCACTTTTCCTGTATTACTTTACACTGTTATAAAACATTGTTCAACTGGAACTCTCATAACAATTTCAGTTCTTGTAAAATGAGCAATTTAATTCATTCCATTTTAACATCATGAAGGGTTTTGATGCATTAAATTTGATGAAACTCTTATCGTGAGGAGGATTGGTGGTCCCAGGACACAGCTTTAAGATAAACAGCAAAAGAACCAGAGCTGAGCTGAGGAGATGTCTTTTTTTTAAAGCAGTAACGATCTGGAACTTATTTCCTGAAAGCAGGTTGGAAACAGATTCAGTTTAAAAAGGGGATGGAATAAATGCTTGAAAAAGGGAACCTTACACGGTGAAGGTGAGAGAAAAAGGAAGGTGGGGACGATTGTTTCAGTTTTTCAAGAGCCAACACAGACATAATAGGCCAAATGACCTGCTGGGTTTTATCAGTCCCTGTGGAATTTTCTTCAGAGAATACCCATCCAAAATAAACATTTATTTAATATACTTCACCCACTTCACAACTATTACATTTTTAACTTTGAGTTAAACATATTTGATGATGTTGGAAAACACCACAACTTCCTTCAAAGATAAAGTTTGTGAAGTCCTGAGTTTCATATGATGCCGTTGGCATCAAATCAATGATAGGTAATGAATTACATCATTTCCTGTCCAACCTTCACACTTCCAAGGAAACTCAATGTACACATGTTGGCACCTTGCTTGAGGAATACAAACACCATTTTGGATCCCCCCCAAGGACCACCCAAGTTGCCAACAATGGTGGGCCTGACAAATTTGGATTTTGAAGTGGGGTCCCCATAAAAGGAGCGCACTTGATTGATACTGGTTGCGTGTAGATGAGAAATGCAGCAGTTGCTACATTAACAGTGCTGCACAGAGTGAGAAGTCTGAAGTGCCCATACCCAATTAGACATTTTCTGGAGAAATATGCTCACAATGCATTTCAAAACATCAGATAGCCTCACTCCACAGAGAATTCAACATTTCCTTCATTTTCTTTAACTTGCAGATCAAATTAATTCAGGTCTAGAATTCAGTGATCAAGTATGACTCAATTCTCACTACATACAGAAGAAACATTAATGTTGATGCTGTTTGCTTGCCAATGGTCTGTTTTAAAACTAAACCACACAGTAGGAGCTTAAATTTTTTGAACTGACAATAGGCACTCAATCCTAAATGATTCCTAATACATGTGCTCTTCTTTGTTGAAATGTTGCACTCGGGATTATTGTCATACTTATTTGTGACTCTCAGTACCTGCTATCTGGGTTCTTGGCTGCAAAACTGGCAAAGTACTTCCATAAATAGTTCTGTCAGAGGGTGCCTCAGTGATAGTTCAAAGGGTTGGTCTTAGCCTTGGCTCAATGGGTAGTTTTCTCACCTCCAACAGAATGCTACCCACTGAGCGACTGCTGACACCATGTCTTTGAATTATCAAGCTCAAGTTTCAATCCAGAGATTTGAGCACGTTATCCAAATTGCCACACCAGTTAAGTACTGAGGGACTGCTGTGCTGTCAGACTAGCTAACATTTGGAAAAGATGCTAAATCAGGTCCCATTTGCCCTCTCAGGTTGACAAATTTGAAGATGAGCAGGGGAGATCTTTATAGTGTTTTGTCAATATTTAGCCCTCAACCAACTTCAGTTAAGTTGCCTCTAACTTGTTGCTTCCCAGACTTTCTTTATGCCCTTTTTTAGGAATAGGCTGTCTTCTAATATTTATCACAAATGCACGGTTTCCCACAACTACCTTAACTAAACCTCCTCACACCCTGTTTCCCTTCCATTCTTCCAGTTTCTCGGTCTCCTTTCTGTCTGTTCCAAGAATGCTAATGTTCACAACAATGCTACTGACATATCTTCTTTTATTCAAAACTGAAGGCGGTAATGCAAAACTCTGGTCCACTCTCTAATGACCCCAAAACTTTATCGCCCTCCCATCGCCCTTTCCATGCAACTGAATGCTGGTAAGCACTTGGATCTGCTACCTGTGCTTTTGTCACTGTACAAGTCCTCAAACACTTCTTCAATTCAGGTCTGCTGTACTCGTTGCTCACGGTGCAGGCAACTCTACACTAGGAAACCTGACTGGGTGACCATTCTGTGAAACATTTCAATACAATCCTGTGAACATTTCTGTCCTGGGCCTGCTGCATTGTTCCAGTGAAGCACAACACAAGCTGGAAGAACAGCATCTCATTTTTCACATGGAGACTGTACAACCATCTGGACTCAACACTGACTTCGATGATTTTAGAGCATCAAATCTCTCCTCAGTTTGATATTTTTGTATATCGCACCCCCACCCCCCCCCCCCCCCCCAGTATTTTGCTCCATTGTTTTTGCTTTCAGTCAGAGCAAACATTTATTTTGTTATTGGCCTGATTCTGGACCTTATCTTCATTCACTCAAGGGACATGGGTGTCACTGGCTGGCCAGCATTAATTGTCCATTCCTAGGTGCCTTAGAAGATGGTGATAAGTTAGCTTCTTGAACCACTGCAGTCCATGTAGGTAGGGAATTCCAGTATTTTGACCCAGTGACAGTGAAGGAGGAGCGGTATATTTCCAAGTCAGGATGGTGATGGCTTGGAAGGGAGACTGCAGATGGTAGTTTTCCCATGTACCTGCTGCCCTTGTCTTTCTAGATCGAAGTGGTTGTGGATTTGGAAGATACTACCGAAGGATCATTAGTGAATATCTGCAGTGCATCTTGTAGATACTACACACTGCTGCTACTGAACATCAGTAGTGGACAGAGCAGATGTTTGTGGATCTGGGGCCAATCAAGTGGGCTGCTTTGTCCTGGATGGTGTCAAATTTGGTGTCAATGGTAACCCAGAATGATGATAGTTGGGGATTCAGCAATGGTACTGCCTTTGAATGTCAAGGGGCAGTGTTTGGAATGTCTGCTACTGGAGATGGTCAGCAGCTGAGTGGCCCTGGTGGAACCCAAACTGGGCATCACTGAGCAGGTGCTGCTGGATAGCACTGTTCATGATGCCTTGCATCACTTCACTGATGATCGGGAGTAGACTGAAGTAATGCTAACTGGCCGATTTGGATTTATCTCGCTTTGTGCATATAGGCCAAACATGGGTGATGTTTCACATTGTTAGGTAGATGCCGTTGTTGTAGCTGTGCTGGAACAGATTGGCTAAGCATGTGGAGGCATTGGGGATGATCTTTCAGGAACCACTGGAGTCAAGGAGAGGACTGGAAAATGGCTAACATAACCCCTGTTTAAGAAGGGAGGGAGGCAGAAAACAGGAAATGATAGATCGGTTAGCCTGACCTTAGCCATTAGTAAAATTTTAGTGTCCATTATTAAGTATGAGATTGTGAAGTGTGTGAAATTATATCCCTACTTCTGAACCAGGAGTCCCTGTTTTAGGTCCACCTGATCCAAAGGTGTTTAATAACTCAGAACAAATTAAACAGAAAATACCAATAACTGAGTTTCAATCCGTTTAGGGGCTCTTGTGATGCTATGGTAGGATTCCTATATCTGGGCCAAAAAATGTGGGTTCAAGTTCCACTTGCTGAAGTGGTGTGTCATAACATGTCCAAACAAGTTCTATAGAATACTTCGCAGAGTCTGTGTTCATAACACTGGCTGCAGAGCCAGAAGAAAAAAAACTTGGAAATCTGAAATCAAATCAGAACAGACATGTACAAATTTCCCAGTGTAACCTTTTCATTAGAACTGATGAGGAATATGTTCCACTAGGTTAGCACATGCTGTCTTTTTATAGATGCCAATTGACCTTCTGTATATTCCTGTCATTTTTGATTCTGCCTGTACAGCATTAGCATGATAAACAGTTCATTTTAAAAATAAGAATGCTACCTACTCACCATGACTAGCTTCACTTTCTCAAAATAAAACAATACATCAAACTGATTTCTTGCTCCTGAAAGCTTCTCAAATATCCAAATTCTAGAGGCCAGACTTGCAGATTGAGTTATTTGTAAATCATTTACACAGCATTACAAACTACAGAACAACCTTGGTTATCCGAAAATCAATTATCTGAATGACTGAACAACATCTCAAGGTCCCGTAAATGCTTTCTTTGTTTACTATCAGATTAGTTATCCAAACAAGCAGTTATCTGAACAAAATACTCCCCACCTGTCTCATTCGGATGATCGAGGTTGTTCAGTATTGCCAATTGGAATAAAGTGTTGACGAGTCTTGTTGGAAATGTGGTGAATTTTGCAGAGTGCATTGATAAGGTAGTAAAAATCTAAACAAGTGCAGCTACCATTCTCTTTTAAGCAAGCCTTTGTCAGCTATGGCTCAGTTGGGAGCACTCTCACTTCAGAGACAGAGGTTTGTGGCTTCAAATTCCACTCAACAGATTTGAGCACAAAATCTAGGCTGACACTCCGTGTTGTTGAAAGGTACTGCTACACAACTGGAGGTGGGATCTTTCATGTGAATCAGCATCATAGAGGTCTACAGCTCAAAAATGTTCAGCTAAACCCTATCTTCATCCTGAGGTGAATGCAAAAGGCCAGGTGGCACCATTTCAGAGGGGGCCCTCTAAGTGATTCCTGGCCAAAAATTGACTGCAAAGTGTTTTCTTTTGCTGGCGTACATACGCAGGGTGACCAATTGCCCTTCCTTTTATAGCACTGCCCTGTATTCAGGACACTTGTTCTATGTCTTGGGTTGCTGGAGACCGGGATACTGTTTAGCCAGTTTTCAAGATGCCTGGCTGCACAGTTACAGCTGCAATGTCCCCTGGCTCATCCTGTATACAGCTGATATCCAGGGAGCAGGTTGAATAGAGGGAGATGAACAGCTACGATTAGGAGAGACAGTAAGGGACTCAAGGTAGTACAGAATTTATTGGCCATTTAAGGCACAGGGAGTTTGGCAAGGTTGGATGGTATTTATTTTAATGAAAGATGTCTGACAAACAAGGCAGAATAGTTGAGCACACAAATTAAAACATGAGTTTATGATGTCATTGCTGTCATTGAGATGTGGATGAGAGAGGGACTGTATCCGTGGCCCAATATTCCAAGATATAGGGTCTTCAGGCGAGAGGAGGTAAAATTCGAAGGAGGTGTTGCAATTTTGATCAGGGAATCAATTGCAGCAATAAGGAGGAATGACATCTTATAAGGCTCCTCAAATGAAGTAATTTGGAAAGAACTTAAAAAACAAAGTTGCTGGGAATGTGTGATAGGCCCTCTAACAGAAGAGCAGATATGTAGGAAAATTTCAGGGAAGTGTAAACGTAATAGATCAGAGGTTAAGGGGATTTTGACTTCCCTAACAT
Source organism: Chiloscyllium plagiosum (assembly GCF_037043375.1). Taxonomy (NCBI): domain Eukaryota; kingdom Metazoa; phylum Chordata; class Chondrichthyes; order Orectolobiformes; family Hemiscylliidae; genus Chiloscyllium; species Chiloscyllium plagiosum. The sequence goes on along the minus strand of NW_028270143.1, from coordinate 116,751,040 downwards.
TGACAGAGATAGACATAGAGTGAAAGATTTAGGGGGAGTGGAATTTTTGAAATGAATCCAGGAGAGCTTTCAAAGCTAATATAAACAGAAATTGCTGAAAAGACCATGTAGGTATGGCAGCCTCTGCGGAGACAAATCAGAATTAATGTTTTGGGTCCAGATCAGAGTTAATGTTTTGGGTCCAGCTTTTAAAGGCAGTGTGCATAAGGCCCTATAAGAGAGGGTGAAGTCCTGGATTTAATGAAACTGAGCAAGTGGTTGAAAAATGGGGGGAGTACTTCACAAACAATTATCATTATTCAGTGAGGTACAAGATTGCTACAGAAATGGACGAGGATGTGCCTGAAATCAAAGTCCTAAACAGATATGATTTGACCAGTGTGGACTGGGAGCAGGTACTTTGGGGTAAATCTGTACCAGAGCAGTTGAATGCACTCAAGAAGGAAATAGGGAGAGTAAAGGACCAATAAAGCTAACCAACAAACTCTGGTAATCTCAGTATGCACAGGATGAGATATTATAAGTATAGGTGGAGGGACAATGAAGGTTGAGGAAATTGATGACTGCAGGAGGACTTAGGACATTACAGCGCAGTACTGGCCCTTCCGCCCTCGATGAATTGGACAGGCTAGCTGAATGGACAAAGGAAATATAATGTTGGAAAGTGTGAGGTTATGCACTTTGGAAGAAAGACTAGAGGCACAGACTATTTTCTAAATGGGGAACGGCTTTGGAAATCTGAAGCACAAAAGGACTTGGGAGTCCCAGTTCAGGATTCTCATGAAGGTTAACATGCAAGCTCGATTGGCAGTTGGGAAAGCAAATGCAATGTTAGCATTCATTTCGAGAGGGCTAGAATACAAGAGCAGAGATATACTGCTGAAGCTGGATAAGGCTCTGGTCAGACTGCATTTGGAATATTGTGAGCACAAAGTAGATGGTGATGATTGAGGGGTGTTCTTGTGATTGGAAGCCTGTATCTAGTGGGGTTCTGCAGGGTTCAATATTGGGGCAATTGCTGTTAGTGGTACGCATACAACGTCTTAGACTTGAATGTAGGCGGGTGAATTGCTAAGTTTCCTGATGAGAGGAAAATTGGTGGAGTGGTAAACAGGGAGGATATAGATGGGCTAGTCAGTGGCAAATAAAATTCAATCTGGATGAGTTTGACTGGCCAAACAAGGCAAGGGAGTAAACGGTGAACAGTAAGATCCCGGAAGTACCAAGCATCAGAGGTACATTAGCGTGGATATCTGCTGCTCCAATGTGACTACAGTGTTTTTAAGGTTGTTGGTCTCCGGCCGGTGCCTGCGTAGTCACCTTTGTGATCGTTTGTACGTATTTTATCGATTACAAAGTAAGGTCGAACCTCCTCGTGGTTCCACCCGGTAACAGCCTGTAAGAGGAAGCTTTAAACGGAGAGGCAATTTTAAGTTGTTTAGAGGTTGTATTAGTCTGGTTTTATCATTGGTTTTACCATCGATTTTATCTTTGGTTTTACCTTGGTTTTGACCGGTGCTATGCACCACCGGCAATTTTATTGTTCTCATCTGTTGTTTGAGCAGTACTCGGACCAGGCCGGCGAATACGACCTCAGAAAAGATATGAGACGGCTGGTGACCATTCGGTCAAAAGTAGAAACCAAATTTGGCAGCGGCGATTATAGCCAATTCCAAAATTTCCGGTTGGGTGGGAGACCGGGAAAATAACCACCCCGCACGACTGTTATTGGCGGCACCATGCGCTAAATGTATGAGCCAAAAACGGACTGGACAATCCGTCTCGACACAGACGGATGAGACCTTACGGATTACTCCGGCAAGGCTGTCCTCTGGCAGGCACGAGGAAGTCATTAACATTGTCCAGAGTAATCAGGACATCATTCGAATAGAAAGACTAGTAGAGAAGTCCCCTCTACAGTCGGGTTCATTTAACAGCCGGACGATTTTTAATTTGAATTTTAATGGGCCTTTTGATTTTAGTCAATATAGAGAATCCGAGAGCAATGAGGAGAGGCATGAGGGTAGGATTATTCACCCGGTAATTAGGGAAACGGATAAATTACAGATAATAGTAAAATACTTGATAGAAAACTTTAAATGTAATTATTGTAATAATATTTACAACGTCACGGGGATGTTTAGGAAGCATTTAAAGGTATGCAAGGGGATTAAATCAGTGAGAATTAGATGTAGTAAGTGTGAATGGGAAGGAAATTATCATGCAGTAGCATGCCACTATCCTAAGTGTACTAAAAATGGTAATAATAATAATAATGAAGAAGGGGAGGTTGAAAAACCATACCAGTGTGAAATATGCCCATTAAAATTTATGACAGCCAGAGTATTGGGGCAACATGAGAGGCATGCACATCCCAATTTAAGGAATGAGAAGAGGAAAAGAGGGAAAATAGAGAGTAGGGATAAGCTGGAATGTGGAGAAAGAAATAAGAGAGGAATATGGTCTAGTGATGAAATTGGAAAGTTGCAACAATTAGAATTAGAATTTAGTGGCTGTAAAAATATTAATAAAGTCATTGCGGAGAAAATAGGAACTAAAACAGCTAAACAAATCTCTGATAAAAGGAGGTTACTAAACAAAAAGAGTAAAAATCACGATAATGACAAGGGTATAGATCAAGAAGTGGTCCTTAATATTAGTGATAATAATGAAATGGAGAATAGTGACCGGAGGTAGATATGGTAGTAGAGGAAAGAGGAACAGATGAGAGAGTTATCAGGATAATAATAATACTACAGAAACGTTAGGTTATAATGGTAGGTCACTAACAGAATTAATTAAAATAATAGAAGATGACATGGGTAGGAAGAAAGGTACTATTAAGGACTACAACAATATCATGGGTATGATAATGGATAAATTAGAAAAGAATAGTGAAGATGATAAGTCTAAGAAAGTGAACAATAATAAATGAGTAGGTTTTAAGCAAAGAGATAGTGGACAAAGAAGAAATAGGAAGGAAAATAAAGCTCAAAGAAGACATAGTAGAAAGAAGGACAAATTTAAAGAAATACAGGCTTTATACAAAACTAGCGAGAACCCTAATGGGGGCCCAGGCCAAGTGCGAATACCCCCTTAGTAAGGAAGAGTTGGAGGATTATTACAAAGAGAGATTATCTAACCCTAATGATAAAAATAACTTGAGAGGTTTTGCTAAATATAAAAGTCAAGGTGAGGGATCAGTAGGTGGAATTCTGACTGGTCCTGTAATTGTGGAGGACGTGAATCAAGCTGTAAAGGCGATGGACGTGAAAACCGCTGCAGGACCAGATAGGATAACGCTGAAAGAGATAATTAAGATATTCAATAAAGATAATACGTTAATTCCTAGATTATATACTATTTGGATAAAAACAGGCAAAATCCCAGATCAAATGAAGATAAGTAGGAGGTATTGATTCCTAAAGTGAGTGAGGAAGAAGGATTAAGAGACATTAATAATTGGAGGCCAACTACAATAGGCCCAATGATGCTTAGGTTATTCACAAAAATTATAGCGAATAGATTAAGTAAAGTGATAAATTAAAACAAAAGAAAGAAAAGTTTTATGGCTGGTGTAGCAGAATGTGAGGAAAACATTAAAATCCTGGAAAATATTATTAATGGCGCTAAAAAGAATAAAAGCGATTTAGTGGTGGTTTTTGTGGATTTAGCAAAAGCATTCAATACAGTAGGCCATAAACTAATTATAACTGCCCTTAAAAGACTCCAGCTCCCCTTAATATTTATTAAATTGATTACAAATTTATATGATAATAATTTTACTTAAGTAGAAGGTTTTAATTGTAAAACTGGAAAAATTAAAATTTTAAGAGGTGTCAAGCAAGGTGATGCACTGTCACCAATTCTTTTTAATATAATAATGGACCCCTTGATAAGTTCCATTGAAGAGAGAAAGAAAGGAATATTTTTAGGATTAGATAGGGATAGTTATCATTGCGCAACATTAGCATTCGCAGATGATATAGCTCTAATTAGTCAATCGTATGATGGCATGGTATACAATCTAAAACTTGTGGAAAAATTTTATAACAATACAGGAATGGAGGTTAATATAAATAAACGAAAGGATTCTACTTTACTTATAAGAATAAGACATTCATATATAACAATAAAGCAAATTGGAAGCTAACTGAAGGGAATATACAGTTTATAGACCCGGGAAATACGGATAAATACCTAGGAGCTAAGATAGACCCGTGGATTGGCGTAAGCCAATCAGACTGGGAAAGCCAATTAGATATATGGATAGGAAATTTAAAAAGATCCCCTTTAAAACCTGTGCAAAAATTAGAACTTCTAAAAACGTATTTTATTCCTAGGCTGTATTATTATCTAATTTTATCAGAAGTTTCAATTAATTATCTTAATAAACTAGACAACATAATTAAAAGCACAGTTAAAGAAATTTTACACCTCCCGCAATCCATCACAGATGGAGTGTTATATGCTAAGTCCTGTGATGGTGGCCTTGCATTAAACAGATTGTCAACCTTTATCCCAATGTCGATTTTGAGGAAGTATGGAACACTACATAAATCCGAGAATGAAATTTTGCATGCCTTGTTTCGGTTCGAGGGTGATAGTGTGGCTGTGAAAATGTATAAATTTAGTAAATTAAAAGTGCTGGAAAAGATCTGGAACCCAAACATAAATCAGCAACTGGGTGAAGATGGTATTATCGTGGAAGATAGTGAGGATGAGATGGAAGAATTTAGCAGTACAAACTATGCAAATTGGAGATGAATTACAGAGGTGGATGGCCCTCCCCTGTCAAGGGGCCAGTGTCCATTATTATAAAAACGATAATATATCTAACAATTGGTTGACGAAATTGCAATTTATGAAGACGTCCCAAGTTATTAATTCGATCTTGTTAAGAACAAATTTATTTCCAACACGGGCGTCATTGTCGTAAGGACGGCTGTTCAATATCAAGAATTGCAGGAGGTGTAATGATACTTCGGAGACATTTGCGCATATTTCTGGATGGTGCCCATATGTCAAAAACATGATAATTAAAAGACACACACTCTCTCTCTCTCACACACACTCTCTCTCTCTCACACACATACTCTCTCTCTCTCTCACACACATACTCTCTCTCTCACACACACACATACTCTCTCTCTCACACACACACATACTCTCTCTCTCTCACACGCACTCTCTCTCACACACACTCTCTCTCACAAATTAGAGGAATTAGTCAAGTTTGTTAGGAAGAATGGGTGGATAATTTATATAGAACCGCGAATCAAAGATGATACTGGAAAACTTTGGATACCGGATTTAATTTTTAAGAAAGGACATCAGATCGTCGTGGTGTACGTTACCATTAGAACGGACCTACAGATTAACTCTCTTGAGTCGGCTTGGGAAGAAAAGAAAAGCAAATATAAACATCTAGAAAAAGAGATAATGGACCTCACTGGAGGACGAAATATATCTTTTTACGGTTTTGTGATAGGATCCTGAGGGAAGTGGCTCAAAAAGAACACTGAATTAATGAAAGACCTCGGTATCACGAAATTTAAATCTTTCGCTCAGAATATGACAAACCTTGTTTTATCTTTGACTCTCGAGTTGCTACGGATCTTTATGGACTCTTAATATTCTCTATTGACAAAATTTAATAACTTTTGAGCATTAAATTTTAAGTATTTTAACAATTTTAATTAGTAATTTTAAATAGGTTTGATTTTAACTAGTATTTTAAATTTTATATATTTTAATAATAAAATTGTAGTATTTTAAGTCCCATAGTAATGGTGATGGGTAATAGTGGTGATAAATAATTAAAGTACACGCTACACACAACAGGTGATGAGCGGTAACATAGTCAAACCATTGAAAAACCCAGCTCATCCCTCACTTTGTTGAAATTCTGATTCACGTTGTTTTATACCGTCCCCTTAAGATCGTCTGGCTGTGGTTTTGCTAGCTAGGGGTATTCATTTGTCGACGAGCGACGTTAAAATCTCGAAAGGACATGATCCATCACGTATGGTGAGTGCACAAAATAGCAGGACAGGTAGATAAACTGGCTCAGAGGCATAATCAGTCCATGCCTCTATTAACCGAGGCATAGAGTTTTAGGAGATGTTGGAACTGCATAAAAAGTTGGTTAGCAAGAGTGCTGCCTGTATTTCTGGAATCCACATTGTTAAAGCGATGTGATTACTTTGGAGACAGTGCCAGAGGAGATTTACTCGGATATTGTGTGGCATGGAGAGTTCTGTGATGAAGTGAGATTGGGTAAATTGGGATTGTATTCCACTAGATTAGATTACTTACAGTGTGGAAACAGGCCCTTCAGCCCAACAAGTCCACACCAACCCTCCGAAGAGCAACCCAACCAGACCCATTCCCCTACATTTACCCCTGCCCCTAACACTATGGGCAATTTAGTATGGCCAATTCACCTGACCTGCACATTTTTGGACTGTGGGAGGAAACCAAGGCACCCGGAGGAAACCCACGCAGACACGGGGAGAATGTGCAAACTCCACACAGACAGTTGCCTGAGGCGGGAATTGAACCCAGGTGTCTGCCGCTGTGAGGCAGCAGTGCTAACCACTGAGCCACCGTACCACCCACACTTCCTTGGAGCAGAGGTGACTGAGGGGGGACATGACTGAATTGAGGGATATTGACAAGGTAAACAGGAAAGAACTTTTCCCCTTGGTGGACTGATCGATGATTTAAGATACATTTAAAGACATAGTTTAAGGTAAGGGGCAGGAGTTCAGAGAGGATGTGAAGAAAAGAAACTTACTCAGAGGTTGGTGAGAATCTGGAACTCACTACATGTGAGGTTGGTAGATCCAGAAACCCCCATAACAGTTACCAAATATTTAAATGTGCACTTGTAATGCTAAGTCAAGCAAGACTATGGGCCAGGAGCTGAAAAATGGGATTAGAACTGTGGTAGTGTTTTTGAATGGTGCAGATTCAATGGGCTGAAGGGTCTTTAGATCTCTACAACTCTATGAGGGTAAGTTCTGATTGTCATTCTTATGGTTTCTGCTATTCATTCCACTGGAAAATATCTAAAATATTTTGTCCCATGTTTCACTAAACTTGTAAGAAATAATAGTAACAAATTGGAAAAATGCTCTTTGCAGCAGCATTTCAGTTCTGAAAATGCTAATTAATTGACACGTTATTGAAAGAAAGACAGACAGGAGAGTGAATTGGCAAAGGCCGATTCATACCAAATGACCATCTCAACCAGAGGATAAAGCACCTCAGCCAGGGGAAGTCTCACATTTTCACCTGGTGTCAATCCCACATCATGTTTCTCAGTAAAAGGAGAGCAAAATTCTTCCACACTACCCCAAAAATATACCTCACTCTATGACGGCCTCTCACCTTTCCCACAGTGCTATACTGTCCCCTTTCTTCTGTTTCATGAACCTTTATTGTCCCTTTTGTTTGCACCACCACCACTTTTGACTCCTTCAGTCCCTGTTTCCATTTCCCTGTAGTTGCTTACAAACTGCATAAGTTTGAACATCTTTTGATAAAAAGTTATTAACCAAAATCATTAACCATGTTTCTCTCTCCACTGCTCTGAACTACTCTGTTTGATTGGCACCCGATTTGCCATGTACAAAATTCACTTCCTTCACACTTGATGCACAGTGACAGCAGTGTGCACCATCTTCAAGACACTTCCACAGCACCCTCCAAACCTGTGTCCCTACCACCTAGAAAGATCAGAGGAGTAGATACATGGTAACAGCATCATCTGCAAATCACGCTACAAGCGGCACGGTGGCTCAGTGGTTAGCTCTGCTGCCTCTCAGGAATCCGGGTTCGATTCCAGCCTCGGGCGACTGTATGGAGTTTACACATTCTCCCCGTGTCTACATGGGTTTCCTCTGGGTGCTCTGGTTTCCTCCCACAGTCCAAAGACGTGCAGGTCGGGTGAGTTGGCCATGCTAAATTGTCCATAGTGTTCAAGGATTGTAGATGAGGTTCATTAGTTTAGGAAATGTAGAGTAATAGGGTAGGGGAATGGGTCTGGGTGGGATACACTTCGGAGGGTTGGTGAGCACTTGTTGGGCTGAAGGGCCTGTTTCCGTAGTGTAGGGGTTCTAAGCCACTGACCATCCTGACTCGGAAATTATATTTTGTGCCTCCAACATTCCTGGATCACCATGCTGGAACTCCCTTCCAGACAGCATTGTGGGTGTGTCCACACAATCTGGATAGTTACAGTTCAACAATAGTGAGGAATGGGCAACAAATCTTCAGTTAGTCAGAGGTGCCCACAGCATATGAAAGGAAGAAGAAAGCTTCCTGCCTGACCTTCTGAGTGTTCTCCAGTACTTTTTTTAAATCTAAGATTTAAGGGATCTCCATATCTTGCTTTAGTTTGACACATTTTTCTAAGTACCACAGCAACCTACACTCAAAACCATTAACTAATGGCATATCATGAGCAGTGTAAGATAGTTTAGGTAATGCCAATAAACAAGTTGAAACTATGTACATAAATAGAATTAAAATTCTTTCAAAGCGAAACCATACTGTGTAGCCTTAGCATATAAATACCAAAAAGGTTTCGACAGGCTGTTTTAAATGGCTGTTTAACTTAAGTAGATTGACTCCTCTTCAACCAGGTTTCTGAAAGAATTCCACAGAAAGCGAACAAAGCAATTGCATGGTATGATAATACAAGGTGTGACTCAACTTTTGTTCAGCCATTTCATGGGTCTGTGTTAAATTTAAATTCTAAACCCAAGGCTGCAACAGCATCATGTGTTTTGCATAGCGAGTGACTGTGCTGCCTGACAGGTTGGTGGAGGCAGTGGCAGTCATAGCTTCCATAAAGGAGTTAGCTCGTAAAATGATTGATTTTTACATTAAGACTGAGGGAGAGAACATTGGGTCCAAGAACAGTATTTTAAACTTAATTAATGGCAATTATGAGGACATGAAAGCAGAGTTCACTTTAGCAAACTGATGAATTATGTTGGGAAAACAACTAATACTGGAGATCACAGCAGGTCAGACAGCATCCATGGAGAGAGTCAAACTAATGTTTCAAGTCTTGATGACTCATCATCAGAGCTGAAGTGAAGTGTGGAGGGGGTAGCATTAATGCTATTGCTGGGGTGGGGGATGTGTCGGTGGTGGGGTGAAGGATGCTAGTGGAGAACAGATGTTGATTGTTCAGATTAAGTGATCGGAATGTGAGAATAACAGAACAATGGTGTATCTACCTGCCAGTCTTGAAAGAGAAGACAGTCCCACTGGGGTGGGGGCAGGAGAGAGAAGACACGGTAACAAAGAATGTTAACAAGTAAAGCCAAAAGAAAGGGATGAAAAGGAAGTTGGTTCACAATTTGAAGGCGTTGGACTCAATATTAAGTCCAGAAGGTTGTAAAGTGCCTAGTCTGAAGATAAGATGTTGTTCGCGCTGTGATTGACTGGAGCACTGCAGCATGCTGAGGACAGGTATGTGGGAATGCGAGCAGGACACTGTGTTAAAATGACAGGCTAGGGAATGTCAGGACATGCTTGCACACAGATCAGAGGTGTTCCATAAAGCGGTCATCCAGTTTGTATTTGGTTTCTCCAATGCAGAGTAGGTCACATTGGGTGCAGTGAGTACAAATATTTAAGATTGGAGGAGGTTCAGCTGAAATGCTGATTCACCTGGAAAGACTGTTTGGGCCCTTGGAGCAGGGTGGAGGTGAAGGGGCAGGTGTTGCACCTTCTGCAGTTACATGGGACAATGTCGTGGGAAGGGAGGTGATATTGGTGGTCGAGGAATGGACGAGAATGAGTGATTCCTGTGAAATGTAGACAGGGGAAGTGAGGGAAAGTTGTGTTTGGTGGTGGCATTCTGCTGGAGTTGTCTGAAATGGCAAAGAGTGATCCTTTGAACGCAGAGGCTGGTGGGATGAAAATGAGGACAGGGGAACACAATTGCACTGCTGTGATGATGGGAAGGGGTAAGGGCGGAAGCAAGGATGATATGTCAGATGCAGTTGAAGGCCCTGTCAACCACAGTGGGTGAGAAGAAGCAAGCCATGTCAGCAGTGCTATTTTAGAAGATGGCATCATCCGAACAGATGTGGTGAAGGAACTGGGAGAATGGGATGATGTGAAAGTTATAGCGGGGTGGAAATTAGAGGCAAAATGAACCAAGTTTTCAAGATCCTGCTAGGAGCATGAAACGGCACCAAAGTGGTGGTAGGGGGCCAGTGTAGGAATGGAACAAGGTTGGTTCCACATACCGCATAATGAGGCAGGCAGAACTGGGTCCCATGCGGGTACCTGTAGCCATTCCTTTGACTTGGCAGAAGTGAGATGAATTAAAGAAGAAATTGTTCAGTGAGAGAACAAGTTCAGCAAGGCATAGGAGCGTGGGGGATGGACGGGGGACTGTTCAGGTGTCTGGTCAAGGAAGAAGCTCAGAGCTCAGAGACCATCCTGTTGGGGGATGGAGGTTTAGAGGGATTGGACATCCATGGTGACCTGAAAGCAGTTAAGGCCAGGGAACTGGAAACTGTCAATATGGCGGAGGGCTGCAGAGGAATTGCAGATGTAGGTGGGCAGGGTTTGGACAAGTAGAGAGATGGTGGAGTCAATGTAGGGGGAAATGAGCTTGGAGGGGCAGGAACAGGCTGATACAATGGGCCGACCAGGATAATCCGGTTTGTGTATTATGGGAAGGAGGTAGAAGCGGGCTGTCCGGGACTGGGAGACCCCTTCTTTTGGTTTACTTGTTACATTCTATGTCACCATGTCCTTTCTCCCTTCCTCCACCCCAATGGGACTGTCTTCTCTTTCCAGTCTGACAGGTAGTCACACCATTGTTCTGCCACTCTCACATTCCGATCACTTAATCTGAACTATCAACACCTTTTCACCACCAGCACTCTACACCTTTTCACCACCAGCACTCTACACCCCACCACCGTCACACCCCCAATCCCTCCTCCCAACAATAGCATAAATGTTGCCCCCTCCACATTTCACTTCAACTCTGATAGAGTCATCTAGATTCAAAATGTAAGTTTGCTCTCTCCATGGATGCTGCCTGACCCGCTGTGATTTCCAGCATTTGTTGTTTTCAGTACAAATTCCAGCATCTGCAGTAATTTGCTCCTACATGATGAATTAAGGCTGTGAGAAAAGATCTGCCACCCTGCCTACCCATAATAGGCCCACACAGAACATAGGAAAGCAAACTTGGCCAAACTATACCAAAAAACACCCAGCATGCCTCAGCAGGGAACCAAGCAGGCTGACAAGTGAAACCAGGCAGCACTTACAGACAAGGGAGTACAGTTCCCAAAACACACTAACAATATTAGATCAACCACAGTTGTCCCAAAGTCCCGAGGGCAGTCTCATAACACAGCAATACCAAAGCCACACAAAGAACAGGTCACCACCAAGGACATTGCTCCCAGGACAAGACAATGGAAACACCTTACTGCAAAGAAGACTTGAATCTCTTGACCCATTTATACTGTCAGGATGTTGCACTGAATCAAGAATCAGGGCATTCATCAGATAACTGTTTTCCAATTATCATCATCGTAACTAGATTACTCTATTTCTAAATACACTATATCTTTCCCCATTTTAATTAACCTTATTGTACAAGATTCCTATAAAACCTGGCTCCATCTTCAGCTCAAGGAAGAGAACCCTTGATCTACCTGTACAGATGGTCAGTTCTGTGTCAGCCTAGTCAATTTCTCTTCCAGCGATATTGCTTGCAATAAACAGCTTGTCAATTTCACCCGATCTGGGATGTATGGTCTCTACTTTATTGGAGAAAGTTAGGACTGCAGATACTGGAGATCAGAGCTGAAAATGTGTTGCTGGAGAAGCGCAGCAGCTCAGGCAGCATCCAAGGAGCAGGAGAATCGACGTTTCGGGCATGAGCCCTTCTTCAGGAATAAGGAGAGTGTGCCAAGCAGGCTAAGATAAAAGGTAGGGAGGAGGGACTTGGGGGAGGGGCGTTGGAAATGCGATAGGTGGAAGGAGGTTAAGGTGAGGGTGATAGACCAGAGTGGGGGTGGGGGCAGAGAGGTCAGGAAGAAGATTGCAGGTTAGGAAGGTGGAGCTGAGTTCGAGGGTTGGGACTGAGACAAGGTGGGGGGAGGGGAAATGAGGAAACTGGAGAAATCTGAGTTCATCCCTTGTGGTTGGAGGGTTCCTAGGAGGAAGATCAGGCACTCTTCCTCCAGGCGTCGTGTGCTATGGTCTGGCGATGGAGGAGTCCAACGACCTGCATGTCCTTGGTAGAGTGGGAGGGGGAGTCGATTCGTCGATTCTCCTGCTCCTTGGATGCTGACTGACCTACTGCGCTTTTCCAGCAACACATTTTCAGCTTAGTTCAGTGAATGTAAGGAGCTGGGTTTAGTTCAGTGAATGTCGGGAGCTGGGTTTAGTGCAGTGAATGTAGGGAGCTGGGTTTAGTTCAGTGAATGTAGGGAGCTGGGTTTAGTTCAGTGAATGTCGGGAGCTGGGTTTAGTGCAGTGAATGTAGGGAGCTGGGTTTAGTTCAGTGAATGTAGGGAGCTGGGTTTAGTTCAGTGAATGTAGGGAGCTGGGTTTAGTTCAGTGAATGTAAGGAGCTGGGTTTAGTTCAGTGAATGTAGGGAGCTGGGTTTAGTTCAGTGAATGTAGGGAAATGGGTTTAGTTCAGTGAATGTAGGGAGCTGGGTTTAGTTCAGTGAATGTAGGGAGCTGGGTTTAGTTCAGTGAATGTAGGGAACTGGGTTTAGTTCAGTGAATGTAGGGAACTGAGTTTAGTTCAGTGAATGCAGGGAAATGGGTTTAGTTCAGTGAATGTAGGGAACTGGGTTTAGTTCAGTGAATGTAGGGAACTGAGTTTAGTTCAGTGAATGTAGGGAAATGGGTTTAGTTCAGTGAATGTAGGGAGCTGGGTTTAGTTCAGTGAATGTAGGGAGCTGGGTTTAGTTCAGTGAATGTAGGGAACTGGGTTTAGTTCAGTGAATGTAGGGAACTGAGTTTAGTTCAGTGAATGCAGGGAAATGGGTTTAGTTCAGTGAATGTAGGGAACTGGGTTTAGTTCAGTGAATGTAGGGAACTGAGTTTAGTTCAGTGAATGTAGGGAAATGGGTTTAGTTCAGTGAATGTAGGGAGCTGGGTTTAGTTCAGTGAATGTAGGGAACTGGGTTTAGTTCAGTGAATGTAGGGAACTGGGTTTAGTTCAGTGAATGTAGGGAACTGGGTTTAGTTCAGTGAATGCAGGGAAATGGGTTTAGTTCAGTGAATGTAGGGAGCTGGGTTTAGTTCAGTGAATGTAGGGAGCTGGGTCTAGTTCAGTGAATGTAGGGAACTGAGTTTAGTTCAGTGAATGCAGGAAGCTGGGTTTAGTTCAGTGAATGTAGGAAGCTGGGTCTAGTTCAGTGAATGCAGGAAGCTGGGTTTAGTTCAGTGAATGTAGGCAACTGAGTTTAGTTCAGTGAATGTAGGAAGCTGGGTTTAGTTCAGTGAATGCAGGAAGCTGGGTTTAGTTCAGTGAATGTAGGCAACTGAGTTTAGTTCAGTGAATATAGGGAACTGGGTTTAGTTCAGTGAATGTAGGCAACTGAGTTTAGTTCAGTGAATATAGGGAACTGGGTTTAGTTCAGTGAATGTAGGCAACTGAGTTTAGTTCAGTGAATGTAGGAAGCTGGGTTTAGTTCAGTGAATGCAGGAAGCTGGGTTTAGTTCAGTGAATGTAGGCAACTGAGTTTAGTTCAGTGAATATAGGGAACTGAGTTTAGTTCAGTGAATGTAGGAAGCTGGGTTTAGTTCAGTGAATGCAGGAAGCTGGGTTTAGTTCAGTGAATGTAGGCAACTGAGTTTAGTTCAGTGAATGTAGGGAGCTGGGTTTAGTTCAGTGAATGCAGGAAGCTGGGTTTAGTTCAGTGAATGTAGGCAACTGAGTTTAGTTCAGTGAATATAGGGAACTGGGTTTAGTTCAGTGAATGTAGGAAGCTGGGTTTAGTTCAGTGAATGTAGGCAACTGAGTTTAGTTCAGTGAATATAGGGAACTGGGTTTAGTTCAGTGAATGTAGGAAGCTGGGTTTAGTTCAGTGAATATAGGGAACTGGGTTTAGTTCAGTGAATGCAGGGAACTGAGTTTAGTTCAGTGAATATAGGGAACTGGGTTTAGTTCAGTGAATGCAGGGAACTGAGTTTAGTTCAGTGAATATAGGGAAATGGGTTTAGTTCAGTGAATGTAGGGAGCTGGGTTTAGTTCAGTGAATGCAGGAAGCTGGGTTTAGTTCAGTGAATGTAGGGAACTGAGTTTAGTTCAGTGAATATAGGGAACTGGGTTTAGTTCAGTGAATGTAGGGAGCTGGGTTTAGTTCAGTGAATGCAGGAAGCTGGGTTTAGTTCAGTGAATGCAGGAAGCTGGGTTTAGTTCAGTGAATGTAGGGAACTGAGTTTAGTTCAGTGAATATAGGGAACTGGGTTTAGTTCAGTGAATGTAGGGAGCTGGGTTTAGTTCAGTGAATGTAGGGAGCTGGGTTTAGTTCAGTGAATGTAGGGAACTGAGTTTAGTTCAGTGAATATAGGGAACTGGGTTTAGTTCAGTGAATGTAGGGAGCTGGGTTTAGTTCAGTGAATGTAGGGAACTGAGTTTAGTTCAGTGAATATAGGGAACTGGGTTTAGTTCAGTGAATGCAGGGAACTGGGTTTAGTTCAGTGAATGTAAGAAGCTGGGTTTAGTTCAGTGAATGTAGGGAGCTGGGTTTAGTTCAGTGAATGTAGGGACCTAGGTTAAAGTTCAGTGAATGTACGGAGCTGAAATTAGTAGCTAGTTTTAATTTCAGCAAAACCATCTTTCAAATGAGATGTGAAACAGAGACTCCATAGTGTCTTAAAACCATGCTTCAATCAAGAAAGACTTAATTTATTGATTGGACAACCACAGAATAAGTTTTTACACAACTCCAGTTTGCAAATTAGAAGACTGTCAGAAAGCACTGCATGATTCTCTGATTCTATGAAAGGAAATATTCTATCTCGAGCTTGACCACAAAAACAATCAGCTGCAACGAGTGTGAATGGCCAATCGTGTGAACTGGGCACTGATCAATTAGTTAACCTCATCGCTTTGAACAATGGCCCTTTCTGAGAATAAAAGAACAAGAACTAGGCAACGCAGTCCCTCGAGCCTGCTCTGCTATTTAATATGATCATGGCTGATCTCAGCTTGGCCTCAATACCACTCTCCTGCTGATTCCCTATAACCCATCAACCCAATAATAATTAAACGTCTGTATTTTTTCTTTAAATTTACTCAATGTCCCAGCATCCCTGCACTCTGAGGCAGTGAATTCCACAGGTTCATGACTCTCCGAGAGAAGTGGTTTCTTCTTAGATCTTTATCCTAAAATGAAGAATTCTCATTCTAGATTACCCCACATGAGGAAACATCCTCCCTATGTCTACGTGTCAAGAGAATCTCCATTTTAAATTTTTCAGACAACTCACTACAAGAAGCAATTAACACAAACACTTGGAATGAGTGTGTCCTAGCTTGTTGTGACCATTTTTAGTAAGTGTCTAGATTGTGAAAATAGGCCGTGTGGGAGAATAAAAGAGGTAAAAACAATGACTGCAGATGCTGGAAACCAGATTCTGGATCAGTGGTGCTGGAAGAGCACAGCAATTCAGGCAGCATCCGAGGACAGGCAAAATCGACGTTTCGGGCAAAAGCCCTTCATCAGGAATAAAGGCAGAGAGCCTGAAGCATGGAGAGATAAGCTAGAGGAGGGTGGGGGTGGGAGAGAGTGGCATAGAGTACAATAGGTCAGTGGGGAAGGAGATGAAGGTGATAGGTCAGGGAGGAGTGGGTGGAGTGGATAGGTGGAAAAGGAGCTGGGCAGGTCGGACAAGTCCGGACAGGTCAGGGGATCGAGTTTCTGGAGGTTAGAAGCTAGGATGAGGTGGGGGAAGGGGAAATGAGGAAACTGTTAAAATCCACATTGATGCCCTGGGGTTGAAGTGTTCCGAGGCGGAAGATGAGGCGTTCTTCCTCCAGGCGTCTGGTGGTGAGGGAGCGGCGGTGGAGGAGGCCCAGCACCTCCATATCCTCGGCAGAGTGGGAGGGGGAGTTGAAATGTTGAGCCACTGGGCGATGTGGTTGATTGGTGCGGGTGTCTCGGAGATGTTCCCTAAAGCGCTCTGCTAGGAGGCGTCCAGTCTCCCCAATGTAGAGGAGACCGCATCGGGAGCAACGGATACAATAGATGATATTAGTGGATGTGCAGGTAAAACTTTGATGGATGTGGAAAGCTCCTTTGGGGCCTTGGATGGAGGTGAGGGAGGAGGTGTGGGCGCAGGTTTTACAGTTCCTGCGGTGGCAGGGGAAAGTGCCAGGATGGGAGGGTGGGTCGTAGGGGGGCGTGGACCTGACCAGGTAGTCACGGAGGGAACGGTCTTTGCGGAAGGCGGAGAGGGGTGGGGAGGGAAATATATCCCTGGTGGTGGGGTCTGTTTGGAGGTGGCGGAAATGTCGGCGGATGATTTGGTTTATGCGAAGGTTGGTAGGGTGGAAGGTGAGCACCAGGGGCGTTCTGTCCTTGTTGCGGTTGGAGGGGTTGGGTCTGAGGGCGGAGGTGCGGGATGTGGATGAGATGCGTTGGAGGGCATCTTTAACCACGTGGGAAGGGAAATTGCGGTCTCTAAAGAAGGAGGCCATCTGGTGTGTTCTATGGTGGAACCGCTCCTCCTGGGAGCAGATACGGCGGAGGCGGAGGAATTGGGAATACGGGATGGCATTTTTGCAAGAGGTAGGGTGGGAAGAGGTGTAATCCAGGTAGCTGTGGGAGTCGGTGGGTTTGTAGAAGATGTCAGTGTCAAGTCGGTCGTCACTGATGGAGATGGAGAGGTCCAGGAAGGGGAGGGAGGTGTCAGAGATGGTCCAGGTAAATTTAAGGTCAGGGTGGAATGTGTTGGTGAAGTTGATGAATTGCTCAACCTCCTCGCGGGAGCACGAGGTGGCGCCAATGCAGTCATCAATGTAGCGGAGGAAGAGGTGGGGAGTGGTGCCGGTGTAATTACGGAAGATCAACTGCTCTACGTAGCCAACAAAGAGACAGGCATAGCTGGGGCCCATACGTGTGCCCATGGCTACCCCTTTGGTCTGGAGGAAGTGGGAGGATTCAAAGGAGAAATTGTTAAGGGTGAGGACCAGTTCGGCCAAACGAATGAGAGTGTCGGTGGAGGGGTACTGTTGGGAACGTCTGGAGAGGAAAAAACGGAGGGCTTGGAGGCCCTGGTCATGGCGGATGGAGGTGTAGAGGGATTGGATATCCATGGTGAAGATGAGGTGTTGGGGGCCGGGGAAACGGAAGTCTTGGAGGAGGTGGAGGGCGTGGGTGGTGTCTCGAACGTATGTGGGGAGTTCCTGGACTAGGGGGGATAGGACAGTGTCGAGGTAGGTAGAGATGAGTTCAGTGGGGCAGGAGCATGCTGAGACAATGGGTCGGCCAGGGTGGTCAGGCTTGTGGATCTTGGGAAGGAGGTAGAACCGGGCAGTGCGGGGTTCCCGGACTATGAGGTTGGAAGCTGTGGGTGGGAGATCTCCTGAGGTGATGAGGTTCTGTATGGTCTGGGAGATGATGGTTTGGTGATGGGGGGTGGGGTCATGGTCAAGGGGGCGGTAGGAAGAGGTGTCCTCGAGTTGGCGTTTGGCTTCAGCGATGTAGAGGTCAGTGCGCCAGACTACCACTGCGCCCCCTTTGTCCGCTGGCTTGATGGTGAGGTCAGGATTGGAGCAGAGGGATTGGAGGGCTGCGCGTTGTGAGGGTGAGAGGTTGGAGTGGGGGAGGGGGGTCGACAGGTTGAGGCGGTTAATGTCCCGGCGGCAGTTGGAAATGAAGAGGTCGAGGGCAGGTAATAGGCCAGCGCGGGGTGTCCAGGTGGATGCAGTGTGTTGGAGGTGGGCGAAGGGGTCCTCAGAAGGTGGGCGGGAGTCCTGATTGTGAAAGTAAGCTCGGAGGCGGAGGCGACGGAAGAATTGTTCGATGTCACGGCGTGTATTAAATTCATTGATGCGTGGACGGACGGGGACGAAGGTGAGTCCTTTGCTGAGGACTGATCGTTCGTCCTCAGTGAGGGGGAGGTCTGGGGGGATGGTGAAAACTCGGCAGGGCTGGGAGCTGGGAGCTGGTGTGGGTGTAGAGCTGGGAGTGGGGTCGGAGCCAGTACCTGGAGTGGGTGTGATGGTGGGGGGAATGGGGGTAGAGTCATGAGCAGGGGTAGTGTTCCCCTCAGGGTTCTGGGGGGTGGGGATAGTGACAGAGGGGTCTGTGGGGGGCGTGTCAGCAGAATGCAGGTGAGTGGCGTTGGTGGGGGCGGAAGTGGTGGCAGACACGGCAGTAGGGGTGGCGGAAGTCACTGAGGGTGTGGCATCGGCGATGATGTGAGGGCCGGAAGTGGCTGTGGGAGTGGCCATGATGGGGGCAGAAGTGACATCATCAATCAGCGTGGGGGTGGTAGCTGCATCAGCCGCATGGCTAATGGCGTTTCCGAGGCCAGGGGAATCTTCTGGAATGTTCAAGGAGCGCTGGTTATGGAGCTGGGTAGATAAAAGTTTGTTGTACTTACAGTTTTTGATGTTTGAGATGGAATTGAAATACTGTTTGTTGAGAGTATGAATTCTCCTGAGGATGTAGTACAGAGTGGGTCCTTTGCAATTCTGAGAGAGTGTGGCCCTCAGTTGAGGCAGGGCAGACTGTAGAGAGGTTAGGTACCGGCGCATTGCTGCAAGCGTGGAGCGGAGGATCTTGATGGAGAACCGTTGCTGGTGTTTTTGAATCTGTAATCTGTACTGTTTGTCCTGTTCGGGTCCGAACTCTGCTGGTTTAAAGGTGGTCCGGAGTCCGTGTGGGGTGAGTTGGTTACGGAGACAGGCACTGAGGAAGCAAATGTGGCTGTGATACCGAGTTTGTTTCAGGACATGGTTGAAGAGTTTCAGGGCTGAGGAAATGACCTGGGAGTTGCAATGAGAGAGAGACTCCCTGAGATTCTTGTAGAGAGAGGAGGAAAACTTCTTCAAGGCAGGCATCCTTGCAAGAGGATTCGCAGTAGGGTTAAAATCAACGAGGTAAAAACAATGACTGCAGATGCTGGAAACCAGATTCTGGATCAGTGGTGCTGGAAGAGCACAGCAATTCAGGCAGCATCCGAGGACAGGCAAAATCGACGTTTCGGGCAAAAGCCCTTCATCAGGAATAAAGGCAGAGAGCCTGAAGCATGGAGAGATAAGCTAGAGGAGGGTGGGGGTGGGAGAGAGTGGCATAGAGTACAATAGGTCAGTGGGGAAGGAGATGAAGGTGATAGGTCAGGGAGGAGTGGGTGGAGTGGATAGGTGGAAAAGGAGCTGGGCAGGTCGGACAAGTCCGGACAGGTCAGGGGATCGAGTTTCTGGAGGTTAGAAGCTAGGATGAGGTGGGGGAAGGGGAAATGAGGAAACTGTTAAAATCCACATTGATGCCCTGGGGTTGAAGTGTTCCGAGGCGGAAGATGAGGCGTTCTTCCTCCAGGCGTCTGGTGGTGAGGGAGCGGCGGTGGAGGAGGCCCAGCACCTCCATATCCTCGGCAGAGTGGGAGGGGGAGTTGAAATGTTGAGCCACTGGGCGATGTGGTTGATTGGTGCGGGTGTCTCGGAGATGTTCCCTAAAGCGCTCTGCTAGGAGGCGTCCAGTCTCCCCAATGTAGAGGAGACCGCATCGGGAGCAACGGATACAATAGATGATATTAGTGGATGTGCAGGTAAAACTTTGATGGATGTGGAAAGCTCCTTTGGGGCCTTGGATGGAGGTGAGGGAGGAGGTGTGGGCGCAGGTTTTACAGTTCCTGCGGTGGCAGGGGAAAGTGCCAGGATGGGAGGGTGGGTCGTAGGGGGGCGTGGACCTGACCAGGTAGTCACGGAGGGAACGGTCTTTGCGGAAGGCGGAGAGGGGTGGGGAGGGAAATATATCCCTGGTGGTGGGGTCTGTTTGGAGGTGGCGGAAATGTCGGCGGATGATTTGGTTTATGCGAAGGTTGGTAGGGTGGAAGGTGAGCACCAGGGGCGTTCTGTCCTTGTTGCGGTTGGAGGGGTTGGGTCTGAGGGCGGAGGTGCGGGATGTGGATGAGATGCGTTGGAGGGCATCTTTAACCACGTGGGAAGGGAAATTGCGGTCTCTAAAGAAGGAGGCCATCTGGTGTGTTCTATGGTGGAACCGCTCCTCCTGGGAGCAGATACGGCGGAGGCGGAGGAATTGGGAATACGGGATGGCATTTTTGCAAGAGGTAGTGTGGGAGAATGCTAACCCTTTCTGTTAATTAGGAATTATTTCCCATAATGAGTCGGCAAGGGGCAGTGACAAAAAGAGAATTCATGCTCTCTCTTCCTCTCCAACTGTTCCGTGACCTTGCATATATGTGACCAGCTATAAACTGCCAACAGCATCCTCAATACAAACCAAACAGTTGCTAACCTCAGAGGCAAAGACCCCATGAATTTAAATTGTCTCTGCGCATAAACCTGGAAAAGTCACCAATCAACGCCCATAACCATCAAACGCATCAACCTGCAAGATCTGTATATGATTTGCTTTCATGTGGATACTCTGAAATAGTTTAACCTTCCCTCCATGTCTCAATGTTAAGGAGGCACACAACATGTGTGCCCATACTAATGACCTTTATAACAGCAGCACAGTGGCTCAGTGATTAGCACTGCTGCCTCACGGGACCTGGGTTCGATTCCAGCCTTGGGTAACTGTGTGGAGTTTGCACATTCTGTCTGTGTGGGTTTCGTCAGGATGTGCAAATAGGTGAGTTGGCCATGCTAAATTACCCATAGTGTTCAAGGATATGTAGGTTAGGTGCATTAGTCAGGGGAAATGTAGAGTATTGGTTAGGAGAACAGGTCAGGGTGGTTAACTCTTTGAAGGGTTGGTGTGGACATGTTGGGCCAAATGGCCTGTTTCCACACTGTAGGGATTCTATAATTGTGATCAGATTTCTCGAATATTATACTTTTGTAATGTAACTAACAAATGATTTGCTTCCCTGTTTGTTGAACCTGCATGTTTCACTTCAGAGAGGGAATTCCAAAGCTTATGGCCTAGGCAGCTGAAGACATGCTGTCAATAGTAGAGAGATCAAAATCTAGGGATATGTGTGTAACTTACTTGTAAGACTCTTGGGTGCGTGCAATGTGAATTGAAACACTTTAAATCTATTGGAATTAAGACAATAAACACTATATCCTTTGTTTCTATAAATAAAATAAAACCTGTCTCTGTGTGTCTTTTACAGTCACAGCACTTAAACAGTTAAAAATTCATTGAAATGACAAGCAGAAAAAGGGGTGAATAAAGAGGCTGATTGAAAGGGGAAACCGCATAACTACTTTTCTTATGAACAAAACATAAGAATGAATATAAAAGATCTTGTGCCACTATTCTAATGAGGAGCAGGAGAGCTCTGCCCGGCATAGTGGCAGATACTTATCCTTCATCCAACATTATTTGAACAGATGAAATGTCATTATCACATTGCTGTTTACAAGAGCTTGCTGTGCTCAGAATTGGCTGTTGCACTTTCTCTATCACACATCATGATACTTCAAAAACGACATAACTGACTGTGAAGTGCTTCGGGCTGTTTAGAAAGTAAGAATGCGGCTGCAGAAGTGTGAATTTTTTTAAAGATTTGCACTCTAGACCTGTTAAACACACTAGCTGTAATTTCTTATTGTATTTTGACTTGCCCTTGAAGAAATGGAGCATAATAATTACTTTACTTAATAAGAAAGTCAGATTTGTAGTTATTGCTAGAGTATTCAGGAGTACGCCCTTTCATCTCTTCCCCACTCACTAAAATGTTGAACAATGGAAACAACAGGTAGGTAACTTGCTCCTTGCTCACTGTACCACTGTATCCTACCCCAAAGTGACCAGTTGACTGATCCCTGGGAACACTCAAGAACAAGGAAGCTCAACACCCTCTGATTTTACTTGGTTCCTGCAGTTAATGTCTCATCTGGCCACAAAAAACAATGTATCGATTCGAGGGGGTGTGGGGTGGGGAGTGTGTCAAGGTTTCTCTGTCACAAAGAAAGCCCATGATTCAGTTTGTTTCATTCTCCAATGCCATTCACCAATCTGTGTCAAATTGCTTACCATGAAAGCATTTATTTTATTAAAAATACCAATTTGGCACACATGAGCACTTCTAGAGCCTTTTAGACTCAAATTAATAAGGTGCTTCTTGACTTGCAATCACTGTTGCAATGCATGAAACACAGCCACCAACTGCACAGCAAGCCCCCATAAACATTAATGAAATAAACAACCAGTTCAGCTAGATAATGTATTACATTAACATTCTTATGATATCAAAAGGTTGGGTCTGGTGGGGAGCAGGGGCAGACCAAACTTCGTCAATCAGTAAATTGGTAGAATTACAGACGCAAAACATGAGTTATCTTGAAATGATACAAGCTCCTAAATACGACCCATAACCATCACTTCCTTACCTAAGAGGCCATGTGGTTCTGACTGGCGTCTCTCTGATTTTTCCTCCTGGTCCTTTCGTTTCTTACTCCCTCTAAGGCTGCCAAAACGCTTCATGAGCAGTAACGGGCACAGCAGCAGTGGCAGTCACTCATGCCAAGTGTTGGGTGAGTAAGAGGCTGCACTGGACAAGCAGTATTCAGTGCTGGGTCAGGAAGTAAATCAATGCAGCTGGTCCTCAGAACACACACACAAACCTACATACACACAGACACACACCTACACACAGTAACCAAAGAAAAAAATCAGCAAAGCTCTTTCCTTCCCCAGCTAAAAATAGTGTTCCCCTTTATGCACACAATGTTCAAGATACAAGTTGACTATTCTATTCGATAGCTCCAGGATTCTTAGCTTCACTTGAGTACACTGAATGAAGAAATGTAGCTACGAGACTCCTGCAGCTAATTGTCAAGTGCAGCTGTGCATAATGTGGCTTTAAAATAGCTTGGATCGGTTAGACTGAAAAAGGAGACCACACTGTGTCGAGAACCCCAGGCAATGATTGGCCAGGCCTGACTTCTCCCAATAGAATGACATCACATCTATTTTGATTAAAGCTCCCAGTCATTGGAAGCAAATGCCTTTTGCTAGAAGGCAGCAAGTCAACTGCTGAAGCCTCGTAACGTAAATGCCTATTGCCTGCAATGCAATTAAAGTACACATGACACTGGTTGCTCTGTATTCTAAATAATACAACAATGTGTGTGATAACACCATAGTCATAGTGTCTTAGAGGTCTACAGCACAGAAAATGGCCCTTCAGCCCATCAACTAAGACCTGCTCGAAGGTTAAAATCCTGGGCTGTCATGTAATAAAGATGGAAATTGATGGATTCAACCACTGTCGAGCAATGCGTTTGCTCAGAGGAAGCAAAGATGACTAATGTTATGCTCAAATCCAATTACTGCTGCAAATATCATGAGGATGTTTATCAGATAAAAATGGAGGCTTCTCCTTTTATAGAAGCTGAACTTCAGCTTAAAGAATATCCCCTTTAACAGTTTGCACTTGCACTGTGCTTTTAACAGAGTAAAATGTCATGAGACATTTCTGAGCAATACTACTGAACAAAGATCAACACCAAGCCACATAAGAACCAGGAGGTGGACTGGACAATTCAGCCCTTGAGCCTGTGCCACCATTCAAATGGAATGGGAAATGGAGTTCAATGCAGATAAATGTGAGGTGATTCACTTTGGGAAGAATAACAGAAAGGTACAATACTGGGTCAATGGAAAGATTCTTGGTAGTGTGGATATGCAGAGGGATCTTGGTGTCCATGTACATAGATCCCTGAATGTTGCCACCCACGTTGATAGTGCTGTTATGAAGGCATATGGTGTGTTGGTTTTATTGGTAGAGGGATTGAGTTCCGGAGCCGTGATGTCATGCTGCAACTCGACAAAACGCTAGTGCGACCTCACTTGGAATATTATGTAAAGTTCTGGTCGCCCTATTACTGGAAGCATTGGAAAAGGTGCAGAAGAGATTTATCAGGATGTTGCCTGGTTTGAAGCGAAAGTCTTACGAGGACTTAGGTCTGTTCTCATTGGAGAGAAGGCGGCTAAGAGGGGATTTAATAGAGACATACAAGATGATCAGAGGATTAGATAGGGTGGACAGTGAAGATCTTTTTCCTAGGATAATGGCGTTGGCTTGTACGAAAGAGGCATAGCTACAAATTGAGGGGTGATAGATTTAAGACAGATGTCACAGGCAGGTTCTTTACTCAGAGAATGGTAAGGGCGTGGAATGCCCTACCTGCCAATGTAGTTAACTCAGCCACATTAGGGGCATTTACACATCCTTGGACAAGCATATGGATGATGATAGGATAGTGTAGGGGGGTTGGCTTAGATTAATTCATGGGTCGACGCAACATCGAGGGCCGAAGGGCCTGTTCTGCGCTGTATTGTTGTATGTTCTATTTTCAACATGATCATTATCTTGGCCTCAAATCCACTTTCCTGTGTGCTCGCCAGAACCTATTACTACTTCAAAATCTGTCTATTTCCTCCTTAAATTTATTGCCTCCCTTATCCCAGCTCTCTGTTTTCTATTATTCAGACAATCCTTTATCCATGTTAATAAACTATCTCCATGACCAGGGGCTCTTACCTCATTAAGTAACCTAATGTATGGCACATTGTCTAACAGCATCTGTAAATCCAAACACATTACATTCACTGGCTCCTCTTTATTTATCCTGACGGCTACCACCTCTAAAGATTCTGAGTTTGTTCAGCATGATTTCCCCTTTATGAAGCCATTCTGACTCTGCTTCATCATATTATTTTTGTCTGAATGGACTGCTATTATATCCTTTATAACAGACTCTAACATTTTCCCAATATCAGACATTAAACTAATTTGCCTATGGTTACCTGGGTTTTGTCTTCTTTCCTTTCTACATAAAAGTGTTGCTTTGGCAGCTTTCCAATGCTCTGAGACTGCCCCAGAATCTAATAATTACTGTAAGATTACTTGCAGTGCATTCACGATCTCTGCAGTTAGCTCCTTTAATATCCTATGATGCATCACATCAGGTCCAGGGGACTTAATGGTTTTTAGAGCCGGGCTAATGCGCATGGGAGGAAGAGAGGGGAGCTGATCACAGTGTGTGTGTGGGAGGAGGGGAGAGGGGCTGATTACAGTGCGTGTGTGGGAGGAGGGGAGAGGGGGCAGGAGAGAGCGGTGGGAGCTGGGCAGAAGTGAAATCGGAGCGCAAAGCCGGTCGGGAAGGTAAGTGATTGTTATTTAAGAACTTACCTCAATGCCAACGGTCTTTTTGCAGCAGAGAGCGGCGGGAGCTGGGCGGAAGTGAAGTCGGAGCGCAAAGCCGGTCGGGAAGGTAAGTGATTGTTATTTGAGTGGGTGTGTTCTAGACCCCAGGTCCTACAAAGTAGGGCCTCCCTCCCACTCTCTTCCTCTAACCTAAATTAAAAGTCCACAGACTTGCCCCAAAAAGGGTGTCCAAGGAAGTTCCTGTGGACTGAAGAGTGAGGCTTTAGCTCAAGAGTCTTTGACAAGGAGGTTGAGTGAAGTGATTACGCCACAGTTGAAGAGTGTGAAGACATGACTTCCAAGCTGGTTCAGTGTGCTACGTGCTTGATGTGGGAGGTCAACGACTCTGGTGCGTCTGGCTCGTACAAGTGTGGAAAGTATGTGCACGTTCAGTTACTGACAGAGCATATTGCAGCACTGATGAAAGAACTCGAGGACCTTAGGCTCATCCGAGAGAACGAGATCTTTCTGGACAGGACCTTCAGCGAGGTTATTACACCGACCATACCACAAGAAAGCAGAAGAGAGCAGACGATGAGGAAGGCAGAGAGGAGACAGGTGCAAGAGACTCCGGGGGAAGCAAGTTGAATCTTTGGAAACTGTAGAGACAGATGACACTGCCAGTCTGCGAGGCGGCCAGGTCTGTCAATCAAAAGTTGGCATGGAGGCAGAGCGGAAGAGTTCGACATCGCACAGAGCCGTGGTAATAGGGGACTCCATAGTGAGAGGAACTGACCAGGGTTTTTGTGGCAGCAGGCGGGACTTAAGGATGGTGTGTTGCCTTCCTGGTGCCAGGGTTAAAAACATCACAGACAGAGTGCAGGAAATCCTTAAGGACGAAGGTGAAGAGCCAGAGGTGGTGGTACATGTCAGCACAAATGATGTCAGGAAGAAGAGGAGGAACATACTACAGCGGGACTTCGGAGAACTAGGAAGAAGGCTGAAAAGCAGGACGTCCAAGGTGGTTATCTCCAGTTTGCTTCCAGTTCCTCGGGCTGGTGAGGCCAGAAACAGGGAGATAATGGACTTGAACATGTGGCTGGGGAACTGGTGCAGGAAGCAAGGATTTAAATTCTTGGATCACAGCGGTATGTTTTGTGATAAACATAAATTATACAAGAGAGACGGTTTGCACCTTAATAGGTTAGGGACCAGGGACCGGCAGGTTTGCTACTGCAACACAGCTACATTTAAACCAAGTAGCTGGGGGGGAGGGGACAAACTGGATGTTCAAGAAGGAAATTGAAGGGAAAGTTAGAACAAGAGAAGTCAAGAAAGACAACGGTATCAATGAGGCAGAAAACTCAAAAAGGGATCATGCCGTAAGGTTGATGGGAAGGGTGAGGACAGTAACAAATTAAAAATACTACATCTGAATGCACGAAGCATTAGAAATACGATGGATGAGCTTGAGGCTCTTTTGGAAATTGGCAGATACGATATTGTGGGGATAACTGAGACGTGGCTTCAAGTGGACAGGGCCTGGGAAATGAATATTCAAGGCTACACGTGCTATTGTAAGGACAGACTGACGGGCAGAGGGGGTGGGGTGGCCCTGTTGGTAAGGGATGATATTCAGTACCTTGCGCGGGGGGACCTAGAATCAGGGGATGTAGAGTCAGTATGGATAGAGCTGAGAAATTCTAAGGGTAAAAAGACCCTCTTGGGAGTTATCTACAGGCCCCCAAACAATAGTCCGGATGTGGGATGTAAGTTGAATCAGGAGCTGAAATTGGCCTGTCGCAAAGATAATACTACAGTTGTTACGGGGGAATTCAACATGCAGGTAGACTGGGAGAATCAGGATGGTATTGGACCGCAAGAAAGAAACTTTGTGGAGTGCCTCCGAGATGGATTCTTAAAACAGCTGGTGCTGGAGCCTACCAGGGAGAAGGCAATTCTGGATCTGGTATTGTGCAACGAGCCAGAATTGATCAGGGACCTCAAACTGAAGAAGCCATTGGGAAGTAGTGACCATAATACAATAAGCTTCAATCTGCAATTTGAGAGGGAGAGGGTACAATCAGTAGTGACAATATTTCTGTTGAATAAAGGGAACTATGGAGATATGAGGGAGGAGCTGGCCAAAGTTCAATGGTGCAATACCTTAGCAGGGATGACAGTGGAGGAACAATGGCAGATATTTCTGGGTATAATGCAGAAGATGCAGGATCAGTTCATTCCAAAAAGGAAGAAAGATCCTATGAGGAGCCAGGGGTGGCCGTGGCTGACAAGGGAAGTTAAGAAACATAACGTTAACAGAGAAAAAGTATAACATAGCAAAGATAAGTGGGAAAATGGAGGACTGGGAAACTTTTAAAGAACAACAGAGGATTACTAAGAAGGAAATATGCAGAGAAAAAATGAGGTACGAAGGTAAACCGGCCAAAAATATAAAGGAGGATAGTAAAAGCTTTTTTAGGTATGTGAAAGGCAAAAAAATGGTTAAGACAAAAATTGGGACCTTGAAGACAGAAACAGGGGAATATATTACGGGGAACAAAGAAATGGCAGAAGACTTGAATTGCTACTTCAGATCTGTGTTCATTGGAGAAGACACAAGCAATCTCCCTGAGGTAACAGTGGCTGAAGGACCTGAACTTAAGGGAATTTATATTTGCCAGGAATTGGTGTTGGAGAGACTGTTAGGTCTGAAGGTTGATAAGTCCCCGGGGCCTGATGGTCTACATCCCAGGGTACTGAAGGAGGTGGCTCGAGAAATCGTGGATGCATTGGTGATTATTTTCCAGAGTTCGATAGATTCAGGATCAGTTCCTGTGGATTGGAGGGCGGCTAATATTGTACCACTTTTTAAGAAAGGTGGGAGAGAGAAAGCAGGAAATTATAGACCAGTTAGTCTGACTTCAGTGGTGGGAAAGATGCTGGAGTCTATTATAAAGGATGAAATTACGACACATCTGGATAGTAGTAACAGGATAGGTCCGAGTCAGCATGGATTTATGAAGGGGAAATCATGCTTGACTAATCTTCTGGAATTTTTTGAGGATGTAACTCTGAAGATGGACAAGGGAGATCCAGTAGATGTAGTGTACCTGGACTTTCAGAAAGCTTTTGATAAAATCCCACATAGGAGGTAAGTGAGCAAAATTAGGGCGCATGGTATTGGGGGCAAAGTACTAACTTGGATTGAAAGTTAGTTGGCTGATAGGAAAAAAAGAGTAGTGATAAATGGCTCCATTTCGAAATGGCAGGCAGTGACCAGTGCGGTACCGCAGGGATCAGTGCTGGGACCGCAGCTTTTACAATATATGTTAATGATATAGAAGATGGTATTAGTAATAATATTAGCAAATCTGCTGATGATACAAAGCTGGGTGGCAGGGTGAAATGTGAGGAGGATGTTAGGAGATTACAGGGTGACCTGGACAGGTTAGGTGAGTGGTCAGATGCATGGCAGATGCAGTTTAATGTGGATAAATGTATGGTTATCCACTTTGGTGGCACGAACAGGAAGGCAGATCGCTACCTAAATGGATTGCTACCTAGGTAAAGGGGCAGTACAAAGAGATCTGGGTGTTCTTGTACACCAATCAATGAAGGTAAGCATGCAGGTACAGCAGGTAGTGAAGAAGGCTAATAGCATGCTGGCCTTCATAACAAGAGGGATTGAGTATAGAAGCAAAGAGGTTCTTCTGCAGCTGTACAGGTGAGACCTGGTGAGACCATACCTGGAGTACTGTGTGCACTTCTGGTCTCCAAATTTGAGGAAAGACATTCTGGCTATTGAGGGAGTGCAGCTTAGGTTCACGAGGTCAATTCCTGGAATGGCGGGACTACCTTACGCTGAAGGACTGGAGCGACTGGGCTTGTATACCCTTGAGTTTAGAAGACTGAGAGGGGATCTGATTGAGACGAATAAGATTATTAAAGGATTGGACACTCTGGAGGCAGGAAACATGTTTCCGCTGATGGGTGACTGCCGAACCAGAAAACACAGCTTAAAAATACGGGGTAGACTATTTAGGACAGAGATGAGGAGAAACGTCTTCACCCAGAGAATGGTGGCTGTTAGGAATGCTCTGCCCCAGAGGGCAGTGGAGGCCCAGTCTCTGGATTCATTTAAGAAAGAGTTGGATAAAGCTCTCAAGGATAGTGGAATCAAGGATTATGGAGATAAGGCAGGAACAGGATACTAATTAAGGATGATCAGCCATGATCATATTGAATGGTGGTGCAGGCTCGAGGGGCAGAATGGCCTACTCCTGCACCTATTGTCTGATTGCAGTGTGTGTGTGGGAGGAGGGGAGAGGAGCTGATTACAGTGTGCGTGGGAGGAGGGGAGGGGGCTGATTACAGTGTGTGTGGGAGGAGGGGAGAGGGGCTGGTTACAGTGTGTGTGTGGGAGGAGGGGAGAGGAGCTGATTACAGTGTGTGTGTGGGAGGAGGG
This sequence comes from Chiloscyllium plagiosum, assembly GCF_037043375.1. NCBI lineage: Eukaryota > Metazoa > Chordata > Chondrichthyes > Orectolobiformes > Hemiscylliidae > Chiloscyllium > Chiloscyllium plagiosum. The sequence goes on along the minus strand of NW_028270143.1, from coordinate 116,721,255 downwards.
GAGAGAGGCTGATTACACTGTGTGTGTGGGAGGAGGGGAGAGGGGCTGATTACAGTGTGTGTGGGAGGAAGGGACAGGGGCTGATGACAGTGTGTTTGGGAGGAGGGGAGAGGGGCAGATTACATTGTGTGTGTGGGAGGACAGGAGAGGGGTTGATTACAGTGTGTGTGGGATGAGGGGAGAGGGGCTGATTACAGTGCATGTGTGGGAGGAGGGGAGAGAGGCTGATTACAGTGTGTGTGTGGGAAGAGGGGAGAGGGGCTGATTACAGTGTGTGTGTGGGAGGAGGGGAGAGGGGCTGATTACAGTGTGAGTGGGAGGAGGGGAGAGGGGCTGATTACAGTGTGTGTGGGAGGAGGGGAGAGGGGCTGATTACAGTGTGAGTGGGAGGAGGGGAGAGGGGCTGATTACAGTGTGAGTGGGAGGAGGGGAGAGGGGCTGATTACAGTGTGTGTGGGAGGAGGGGAGAGGGGCTGATTACAGTGTGTGTGTGGGAGGAAGGGAGAGAGGATGATTTTTGTGAAATTATCCAAAAGGTGAGGTTTTTGAGACCTGCATTGAACAGATCTTGTACTAATGACTCACAATCCCTCTTCTCCAAGTTCAGTCACTGAAATTGCAGATATAGATCAGCACACCTGAGTCAACAACGAACAAATAGGTGGAAACTGTTTTAGAAAACAGTATTTGTTCACAGCATTGTGCTTTTTTGGCCAGGATAATACTTACTTACTCCTCATCTCTAACTGCCTTTGTGAAAGTGCTGAAGTGCCATTGCAGTCCATGTGCCATAGGTATACCCACAATGCCATTGGGGAGTGAGTTCCAGTATTTTGACCCAGCGACAGTGATGGTACAATCATATGTTTCCAAGTCTTGTTGGACATCAGCTTGGAGGGGAGTTTGCAAGTGGTGGTGATTTCATGCATCTGCAGCCCTTGTCCTCTCAAGGGTTAGAAGTCACACGTTTTTAAGATGGAGGAGCCTAGCTGAGTTGCTAAAGTGCATTTTGTAGATGGTACACACTGAGAATCAGTGAAGGAGATAAACATTGAAGATTGATGTTCCAATCAACGGAGTTACTTTGACTGGATGCTCCCGAGCTGTTTGACTGCTATTGGGAGCTGCAATCATCCAGGCAAGTGGGAAACATTCCACCACTTTCTCGATCTGTGTCTTATAGGATGATAGAACAGCCTTGGGGAACTGTGGTTCCAATGAGAAAAGGGAAATCTTGGAGAGGAACTTGCACATCCAGACTGGTCTTACTAGATTCCCAGTTGTAGTCAGACAATAGGTGTATTTCCAACACCCATATGCAGACAAATTTTGCTGATAGTTGCTATAAACAGGTCCTGCCATATCAAAGGCATTCATGTCCCTGTGGATTGATTCACAAACTGTATTTGACTACAGGTCACTGAAACATAACAAGATTTCTATCGATCATTTTAAGTTTTTAAGATATCCTTTATAAACTAATGTTATTCTTTTTGTCAGAAAATAAGATTACAGTATTAGCAAAAGCTTAATGCTACTATAGCAAATGACCAATGATTAACATTACTCCATCAATGAGATCACCAAGATTATTTGCTAAATGTGGGTATAATCAATACTTGAGTGGGGAAGTGCTATTGTGCAATTCATTATGACAGGTGGATACTCGAATATCCAAACACACTTCTCCTATCTTCCTTCTTGTGTGTTCCACTATAGTGAAATTACTGCTTAATTGTGTGATCACTGTGCTTTCTCATCTAACAATTAGTCTGTAACATGCCCAGTGTAAGTGTGGGAACAACCCTGAAGTGGGAAACTTTAGGAATGACAGTCTAAAGTCATCTTTTTTCTCCTTCAGCATGCTACATTAACCATGTCACACCTCAAATTACTCATGTACTGGTTTGAAATGTTGTTTTCTAATTAATTTGCATTTGAATAAACCAGTACTAACTGCATCCAAATTCTCCTGAGTGAACCTTTTCTGCATTCAGGCATTCGAGTTGATGCTAACCTCTCTCACAATCAATCTCAAGGTCAGTTTGTACCAGATAATTGGTGATCTTCCCATTCTCTCTCACTTCCAGGTCCAAGTGTTTGTTTTATATCAGGCAGCAAGACAAATTTTTGGATCTGGTTAAAAACAACTTATTCAATATTTATTGCCAAACAACAGTGAGAGAGTATGATTATTAAAGCTTTTAGGAGGCATGTCTGTGTGCCAAGGAAGCATTACTGAATTCCATTATGATTCTGTAGAATTGGTCAATTCTGAAATGTATAATCTTTTTCCCTTCTTCACATTTTCACTGAGTTTGAGCATGAAAGGAACATCTGAGATAAAGTAATTAACAATTTGGTATTGGGCAAGGCTGAAGATCTCACTCGGTGTTTTTTTACATTCAGCACTCACCCAGCTCTGGATGCCAGTAAAACAAGTAAATGCAAAATTGTGTTGAGACATTGGAAATATCAGCCTACAAGAGTCAGCCTTGAATGGACGGTAACAGACTCATTGCAGTCCTGAAAACAATGGACGCGAGCTCTGTTCCAGAAGTACAAATACATAATCTGACACATTTTCTTCACTCATTCACAGGACGTGAACGTCACTGGGTGCGCCAGCATTTATTGACTGTCCATAATTGATAAGAGTCAACCACATTACCATGGATCTGGAATCACATGTATGCCAGACCATGTAAAGATGGCAGTTTCCTTCCCTAAAAGGGTATTAGTGAACCAGTTGGGACTTTTTCCAAACAACAGACTTCGGTGTTGTAGCTACTATTCAACTCTTAATTCCAGAGTTTCCCTTTGAATTCAAATTCCATCATCTGCGATGGTGGGATTTGAACCCAGACCCAAGAACATTCCCTGATTAATAAAAATCTAGCAATAATACCACGAGGCCATCATCTCCACAGTAGTGTTGCAGCATCAAGCTCTTTTGAATAGAATGGAGCGTTGAATGATTGCGGGTGCTTTCTCCCTCTCAGATATGCCAGGTTTGGAGGCAGGAGGGAAAGGTACTTAGGTAAAGTCTCCCCAAATTCCTCCACCAGAATTAAGATCTGGGTGGGGAAGGCCTCTGGTCGATCCTACTGCCCTGCCACCAATCAAGGCCCTGAAATGGTCAGTTAAGGACTATGTGAGGGCTTCGGTCCAGCTCTGCTGGGTTTGACCTAGTCACAAGCTGGTCTGTCACTGTGCAACTTGCCTGACAGGTCAATCTGGTTAGGTCACTGTGGGCTGGGGCGGACCACAATCAAAGGCACTTGGGGATTGGACATAGGCAAGGGGTTGCCCACTCGGGACCACTTCTTTTGTTGGTCTGTCAGAGAAGGGATGGATCTTGGCCAGAACATCTACAGGGTTCCCTGTTTTCCCTTGAACAGTGCCAAACTTAGTAACATTTCTACCTAAATCAGTAGACTCAAGGGCTCTGAAAGACTGTATAATACTTCTTCAGCCTAAGTAGACCCTGATCATCTGGATTGATATTTCTGAGTATGAATGTTCAGTGTCTGAGCTTTGCTGGACAAGTTACGTGGGGGAAAAATTAATGGCCATAGAATCAAACCTCAGTTCAAATGGGTGCAAGATACAAATAGCCTTGCAAGGACCTTCAGGGATCCTACTTACCAACCTTAAGGCGAACACAGCAGCCTTCATCAGTCCACAGCTGTTGCTTGCCCTTACAACTTAACAATCTGAAGCCCTAAGCAGCTGAGGAAAGTGACCTTTAAGGCATGCCCAAGAAACACAGCAGTGCTAGATTCAAGCAGCACAATTGTGTCAGCTGACTTAGCCATTCTGTAACTCATGACACGTCCTCACACCCACCCCTCCAACCAATAACATTCCAACTTGTGCAATGCTGTCTCCTTGGCAGGCAGCAGGAATTCTTGGCACGTGTAATGTGATTTGAGCTGGTGCAAGTTGATTATAGTGAATACTTTGTTCGAGAGAGGGCTGTTATTGCTTCAAACTATTGAAGGGAAAATGAATGTTGAGAACTTCATCGATTGAAAGTTCTGTAAAAATCACATGACATTTGCTCAAACTCAATGATACCATGCACTTCAGTACAATTCTAATGTGTTTTGGGAAATCTCAAATCTATAACTTGTTTGCTATCAGTAAGAAATCTGTACACATTGCAACATCAAAATTTACATACTAAAATACTAAACATTTTTCTCAAATCTCTCCATGGCATTGCCAATATCAGGAATGAAACTGCACATATAACAATCTAGAAGGATGCTTTCTGTCCCATCATCTCTATGCTGGTACTAGTTCTTCAACAGAGGCATAGAAATCTACAGCACAGAAGAGGTCCTTTGGCCTATCACATTTGAGTTAGTCAAAAAACAACCACTTACCTATTTTAATCACTTGGCCCATTGCCCTGTATGCCTTCGCATCACAAGTACATCTTAAACGTTATCAGAGTTCCTGCCTCCGCCAGCCTTACAGGCAGTGAGCTCTAGACTTCCACCAGCCTCTGGGTTAAAAAGATTTTCCTCATATCTCTTATAAATCTTTTGCCCCTTATCTTAAAACTTTACCCCCTCGTCATTATTCTTCCATGAGGGGACTTTTGCAGAACCATTTCTTTGCTCATTATCTGCCTTTGATGAATACATGATTTAGACCATTACTCAGGCAATGCAAGAATGCAGAGTAGAGAAAGGATCAAATGGTCAACCACTTTGTACATGATTTTACTTTTCATCCTTTTACTGAAACAACTTGCTCTGAATTAAGAGCTGAAAATGTGTTGCTGGAAAAGCACAGCAGGTCAGGCAGCATCCAAGGAACAGGAGAATCGACGTTTCGGGCATGAGCCCTTCACCGCATCTCCTCCACTTCCCGCTCCTCCGCCCTTGAGCCCCGCCCCTCCAATCGCCATCAGGACAGAACCCCACTGGTCCTCACCTACCACCCCACCAACCTCTATATACATCGTATCATCCGTCGTCATTTCCGCCACCTCCAAAAGGACCCCACCACCAAGGATATATTTCCCTCCCCTCCCCTATCAGCGTTCCAAAAAGACCACTCCCTCCGTGACTCCCTCATCAGGTCCACACCCCCCACCAACCCAACCTCCACTCCCGGCACCTTCCCCTGCAACCGTAAGAAATGTAAAACTTGTGCCCACACCCCCCCCCTTACTTCCCTCCAAGGCCCCAAGGGATCCTTCCATATCCGCCACAAATTCACCTGCACCTCCACACACATCATTTATTGCATCCGCTGCACCCGATGTGGCCTCGTCTATATTGGGGAGACAGGCCACCTACTTGTGGAACGTTTCAGAGAACACCTCTGGGACACCCGGACCAACCAACCCAACCACCCTGTGGCTCAACACTTCAACTCCCCCTCCCACTCCACCAAGGACATGCAGGTCCTTGGACTCCTCCATTGTCAGACCATAGCAACACGACGACTGGAGGAAGAGCGCCTCATCTTCCAGCTAGGAGCCCTCCAACCACAAGGGACGAACTCAGATTTCTCCAGTTTCCTCATTTCCCCTCCCCCCACCTTGTCTCAGACAAATCCCTCGAACTCAGCACTGCCTTCCTAACCAGCAAACTTCTTCCTTACCTCTCCGCCCCCACCCCCAATCCGGCCTATCACCCTCACCTTGACCTCCTTCCACCTATCACATTTCCAACGCCCCTCCCCCAAGTCCCTCCTCCCTACCTTTTATCTTAGCCTGCTGGACACACTTTCCTCATTCCTGAAGAAGGGCTCATGCCCGAAACGTCGATTCTCCTGCTCCTTTGATGCTGCCTGAGTGCTGTGCTTTTCCAGAAACACATTTTCAGCTCTGATCTCCAGCATCTGCAGTCCTCACTTTCTCCTGCTCTGAATTAAGGAGTGCCTGAGTTCACTTCTGTGCCAACACAGGGATGCCACATTTTGAATAAACTATTAAAGCTTTCACATGTGTAAAAGATCTCCCAGAACCATCAAAGAGGAGCAGATATATAGTTCCCATTCAATCATTGTTCTTCTTTTTCAGCACAGTGGCTCAGTGGTTAGCACTGCTGCCTCACAGCGCCAGGGACCCAGGTCTGATTCCACCCTCAGGTGACTGTCTGTGGGGAGTTTCCACATTCTCCCCATGTCTGCGTGGTTTTCCTCCCACAGTCCAAAGATGTGCATGTTAGGTGGATTGGCCATGTTAAATTGTTCCGTAGTGTCAAGGGATGTGCATGCTAGGTGAATTAGCCATGGTAAATAAATGGATAGGATGGGAGGGGAGCTGGGTCTGGATGGGATGCTCTTCGGAGAGGCAATGCAGACTTGATGGGCTAAATGGTGTATGCTGTCAGTGTATGGTGGATGTAGGATGGGGAAGCCAGCCCCAAGTCTACCTCAGTCGGACTGTGGAAGCCAAACTTCATGCCACTGTTCTGAATTGCCAACTGTGCTAACCATTCTCCCTCAACTAACATTACTGAAACAGATTATCTGGCTGTTGCCATATTGGGCATCGCAGGGGGTCAGGTGAGGCAGGGATAGTGCCTCTACCTCTGGACCAGAAGTCCCAGGTCTAAGTTCCACTTGCTCTAGAGGTGTGTAATAACATTTCTGAATCAGACTGATGAGAAAAATACATCTCTATTGGTCTTTGCTGATTATTAATAAGCTAGATTGATATCTAATGTTGACAAGCTCCTTAAAAAGGAATTAACTAGTTTGTCTGTATAGAGTCATTGAGTCATAGAGATGTACAGCACGAAAACAAACTCTTCAGCCCAACCCATCTATGCTGACCACATATCCTAAATTAATCTATTCCCATTTGTCAGCAGTTGGCCCATATCTCTCTGAACACTTCCTATTCATGTAACCATCCAGATGCCTTTTAAATGCTGTATTGAGGAGGAACTGAAATTGTAAGGATTAGTATAAATGTTTAATGTACTTGCAACACTGTGGCTTTCATTCTTGTGAGGCTATGAGAAGGCCATAAGTCGCAGTGGAATAACACAGATTGAGTTGCTGCCAGCCATTATGATTTATGTACAAGTTCCCGGTTTTCTGAAGTTTTGTAACGTATGAAGATTTACACAGGTAGTTGAATACAGTACACTTATATTTACCACAGGAACAGCCAACGTTTTAAACAAGTTGAGTTGTGTTACCTTGAGACATTGGAGTTACTTGCACAGCATTTTAGTGAAAAAGAATAATTCCAAATGAGGTCCTTACATTTCCCATTCCAGAGAGATTCATTACCAACTTAGGTATGAAAGAACAGAGGGAATAGGAATGCGTGGAGGCCATTCAGCCCCGTGCGCCTGCTTGCCATTCAATAAGATCTTGATGGATCTGTTTGCGACTTCAGTTCCACCTTTCTGCCTGTCCCCAAAAGCGGCTCTATTTTGTTGTGGATTGGAAGTCTGTCTTCACAGTCAATTCAGTGCTTTTAAAATGCAGTCCATTGAACTACAGCAACCAATTCACATGCAGCACGTTTCCAAAAACAGCATCGAAATGAATCCCAATTTTTTTTTAGACATTAGATATGGAAGTAGGAATTTGATTGAAAATCACGGGCTGCATTTTACAGGGTGCCGCACTTCCTGCCTGGATAAATATCTAAAGAGGACAGTGTCCATGTTTTCCCAATTATCGTGTTGCAATTTAACCTGGGAGAAGCATTAAGGTAGAAAATTCCAACCTCAAATTGGCCAAAGCCAACAGTGGCATACTGGTAATGGCAATGGGCTAGTAATGCAGAACCCCCAGGTTCTATTGTTGTGGGGACAAGGGCTCAAATTCTACTATGGCAGATGGTGAAATCTTAATTCAATGAAAATTGGGAATCAGAAAGATAACAGCATCCATATAGTCACTAGCGATTGTCATTTTAAAAATCCATCTAGTTCACTAATGACTTTTTGAGAAGGAAATCTGCCATCCTTATGCAGTCTGGGCTACAGGTGACTCCAGATGCACAGGTCTTACCTGCTTCTAAGCAGTCAGAGATGAGCAATAAATGCTGGTCTAGATAATTACAATGACATGCCCATGAACAAATAAAAGTAGATGAGAGCATGTGAAGGTGTCTTGAGCCTCTCCACCAAGTTCAGGTAGACGCCAAGTGCGAGTAATGGAAGTAGTGTGTGAGCACCCCACTGCCACCCACCTGCGTCACCTTTGGTAGGGTGTGCGGATCCACCACCAGGGCTGCTTAATCACCTCAGGACCCATACATCCAGACTGGAAGAAAGCTATCCTCAGTCCTGAGAAGAAGATACCTACAGTGTGGGTCCACTCCTTGGGGCCACCGTTGTTCACACCAGGTCAATGACGCTGATCAAAGTTTGAAGGAGGCTACAGTTTTGGGGTGTAGACAAGGCTGTTACAGTATGATATTCTCAGTATGATATTCCTACATTATGATATTCTCAATATGATATTCCTACAGTATGATATTCTCAGACATAAGAAGTGCATATTCAGAGGCTTTACAGCAGCAAATCATTACCACTGGATCTACATCTGAGATAATTGCCCCCTGACTCTCTCTCTTGATGCAAGTCAGCAAGCATTACAATTACTAAATATAGACATGGTTAAAAATCACACAACACCAGGTTATAGTCCAACAGGTTTAATTGGAAGCACACTAGCTTTCGGAGTGATGCTCCTTCATCAGGTGAAGGAGCATCGCTCCAAAAGCTAGTGTGCTTCCAATTAAACCTGTTGGACTATAACCTGGTGTTATGTGATTTTTTAACTTTGTACAGCTGAAACTTTATTGCTGGAACAGCACAGCAGGTCAGGCAGCATCTAGGGAACAGAAGATTCGACGTTTCGGGCACATGCCCTTCTTCAGGAATGAAGAAGGGCATGTGCCCTTCCTGAAGAAGGGCATGTGCCCGAAACGTCGAATCTTCTGTTCCCTAGACGCTGCCTGACCTGCTGTGCTGTTCCAGCAATAAAGTTTCAGCTTTGATCTCCAGCGTCTGCAGACCTCACTTTCTCCTTTAACTTTGTACACCCCAGTCCAACACCGGCATCTCTGAATCATAAATATAGACATGGCACTGTTAAAATTACCTTTTCTTGTTCCCTTATCAACTCCCCCTTCTCCTCCGCTGACTCAATGTTTGTTATCCAAGTGCAACAACCTCATGGTCCTTCCAATAACTGTGCCAGTCCATTCTATTGTGCACCAAATCCTTGCCTAAAACCAACTAAAGCAATATTTTCCTGTTGGGATAAAGGCCAGGGACTACTCTTCAACTCAGGAGCTTTGGGGTTACTAAATTGTACATTATGGCCCAACCCAGACTCAACAAAGACAAGGGATCCAACCTGGGACAGCCCTGGTCCACATGGTTTAGTTTTACATTACCCACTCCACCCATTCACTGAACTATAAAATCAAAGTACATCTTTTAAAAAATATCAAGAAACAACTTCTCACCTGTGGGGGTAAGGGTGTGTGTGTGTGTTCAAAAAGCTTAAGAGCAAATTCTGGGAGAATACTCTAGTGCAGTAATAAGGGAATGCTAGACTTTTGGGAGATTTCATTTTTCAGATGTGATATTACGTTGAGGCCCCAACTGAGGTAAATGAAAAGATTCCATGCTGCAATGTCAAAGAGCTCTTGCCGATATCCTGGCAAGTCATGTCAAACAGATTAACTAGTCAACAATACATAACTGTTTGTGTGAGCTTGCTGTGCACCAACCTTAGGCAAATTCACCATAGTCTTACCAGACCATAGGGCTGCTCTCTCAATAGAAAGAGACAACTGGTGGTGGTTTAATCAGAGGGTCTCAGGATAGAGGAGAAGTTGAGAAGGAGAGTCCTTCATGGTAACTTCAGCTGGTAGCAGAATTGAACCCATGCTGTTGGCTTCAACTCTGCATTGCAAACCGGTCATCCAGCCAACTGAGCGAACTGATTACCCCCTTCCTAAAGTCAGTGGCAACACTTCAAAGAATACTTTCTAGACTGGCTATAACATCTTGGGGTTGCACTGACCATTGTGTAAAAAACACATTTTATTTTCATTCATGGGATGTGCACTTTGTGGGCAGGTTCAGAATTTATTGCCTAATTGTTTCCTAATGTTTTGCTATTCCTCCCCATCCAATTCATTTTAATGCCATTTTTACTGAACAATAAGTAATGTTCTCTTCAGAGTTAGAACTGAAAGCTCATGATTGTGAAGAATCTAAAGGGTCAATCTGTGCTCTCAGCCTCTGAGCGCCTTCACTAAATGATCTTCAGAGGAATCTTCGATGTTGCTGGAGTTCCACTAGATGTTGCAATACATGGCAAGGACTAAATATTGTACCATAAAGATTGCCAAAGTACCGAAACACTCCCGACCAAATAGCCCCAGAGCACCAGCAATGCCCCAACCAACTATAGGGCTCATACACAGAGAACCATTATTCCCATCAGCATCAGCCACACAGTGGGAAAGCCTGGAATGTAACGAAGTGCAATTAGTAAAACTTTTTCAAAACCTAGATAAGAAAAGTGCTACATAAATGCAAGTGTTTGCTTTTTCAAATCACTGAGCAAACATTTGGTGTTGAAGCTACTCTGTCATCCAGTCAGCCTTTAAATGATACCTTTTAATTTGCAGCTGTAACACAGCAATAAAACATTCAACAAGAGAAGAGTTTACTGCTGAAGAACATGTGCCTACCGGGCTGAGTGAGGCTTCCCCTTTAACTGTAATGTTTGTTATAAAACATGTTCAGACCTGGATATTCAAGAACGGCTCTGTGCTTGTGCCTCAAAGCGTCCTTTCAACAGCCAATTTAGTGTAATCCCAAAGGTGAGGTGTTTTCCACAATTACTCTTATTGCATTCTCTCCTTTTTGTCAGAAAATCCAATGGCCCACACTGAGCTCTGACAAACTGACCCATGTCCACCTCTTTTCGAGTAGTTAGAGACATCAGTCACTAGAAAGGCATTTTCAAACTGTGTTCCTGAGGGGTCAAGGGAATTGGAGGTCACTGCACGTATCCAGCTCATCTCAATCACTGACCGTAAATGAACTTTAGTCAGGAGGGTTTTCCACTAGACAGCACGGAGATTAAATACCATGTGCAGGCTATGATTAATTGTCAAGAGGTGGGAAGTACATTTTATGATGCAGCCCGATACTTTGTTTTATCTACTGAATGAGTGATCCAGTAACATCAGTGCCAGCGATAGTTCAGTCAGCAGCACACTGTGCTCTGACTCAGATGGTTTCTGCCCCATTTCGGTGACCAGAGTGCAAACTGAGTTAACATGGTTCCGGTGTTGTACTGAAAGAGCAGAGTCAGAGCTGCTGTATTTTGAGTGAGGTGTTAGCCCGAAGAACTGTTCCCTCTATGCTCCCTGCCTCACCCTCAAGACGCTGGAGAATTATGACTCCATCCCATCTGCACCCCACGCCCGTCAGCCCTCCCCAAGAAATCACACAGAGTTTGCAGAAACAGAAAAAAGATGCAATTCCAATAAGGGGTGAGCAATTTCCGGGAGAATTTCTCCCTCAGCCTCTTGTACAAATCCAACCAGTCCACAACATCAAACAGACCAAGAATTATCTTCAGGTACATTTACCATCAACAAGAGGTGAACTCAGGCCAGTCATAAATCAACTCTCCCACCTTCTTGAAAACCAACCACCCCAGCCATCACTTCTCTCTGGCAAAAGATTGCATTGCAGTGGGAAATTACATTGCCGCTCAAATACCTTCACCATCCCACACTGACAGACCCCCACTGAGGGGAAAATAATTTCATCAGTCAATAATTCTCTTACAAAGTGTCACTGGGCTCGAAACGTTAAGTCTGTTTTTCTCTCTACAGATGATGCCAGACCTCCTGAATTTCTCCAGCACATTCTGATTTTATTTCAGATTTCCAGAATCTGCTGTTCTTTCCTTTTATTATCATCATTCAATAGGTTCCAGTGGCTGGCTGCTGACTGAGTCAAAATGATGGTTTTCCCAGACAAGCCATGAGCCAACGATGTGACCATGTAGTCAGAGTTAAGGGTTTTAAAGCTGAAGCACAGATGGAGACAGATCTTTCCATGCCTCAAACCTACTCCACCATTCAATGACATCATAGCTGACCTGTGCCTCAATTCCACAGAGTCCCTACAGTGTGGAAACAGGACATTCAAGCCCACATCGACCCTCCGAAGAGCATCCTGCCCAGACCCAATCCTCTACCCTATCCCTACAACCCTGCATTTCCCATGAATAGTCCACTTAGCCTGCATATCTCAGGACACTATGGTCAATTTTCAGAGTGTGCTGCTGGAAAAGCACAGCCGGTCAGGCAGCATCTGAGGAGCAGGAAAATCGATGTTTCAGGCTGGAGCCCTTCATCAGGAATCTGATGAAGGTTTCCTGATGAATGGCTCCGGCCCGAAACGTCAACTCAGATGCTGCCTGACATGCTGTGTTTTTCCAGCAACACACTCTCAACTCTGATCTCCAGCATCTGCAGACCTCACCTCAGTTCAACCTGGCACATTTTTTGGCTGTGGAGGGAACCTGGTGCACCTGGAGGAAAGTTACAGGCACGGGAAAATGGGCAAACTCCACACAGACGGTTGCCCAGGGGTGGAACTGAACTGGTGTCCCTGATGCTGACCACTGAGCCGCTATGTCACCCCAAATTCATCAGTCTTCATTTCAACATGTTCAATTAACCAGCCTCCAAAGTGTTTTTTTGTTCGGTGGTGGTGGAGAAAGAAGCTTCCTTTATCATTTTTTGTGTGGAAACTGCTTCTTTACTTCATTCCTCAGGAACCAAGATTCACTTCCTATTGATTCTGGGAAAATTCAATGTTCCTGTGCAACACACCTGTGAAGCGTGACTTATTTTTGGTTGTGCTAAATATGAAAAAGGGGCATTCTCATTCTGTTACCTACAAGTTGCCGACCAAGATCATGTTCAGTTAACTATGATTTTTAGTTATTTGATATGATAATCAATTTAAACTGTGAAATTTTGATATACCATTCTACCAGTTATTAAAGGCTATCAGGAATTTTTACAATGATTAAGAATGTCCCTTTACTATCCTGTCCAGTTCCTTCATCTTTTCAGATAGCTCAGTTATGTCATCCCAAAAGATTCTAAATTCAACCAAATATAGACGGCGTGGAACCTATTGCTATCCTTTAATTTGACCCTTTAAGGCTCAGGTCTGTTTTGGTGTATCAGGTAAGCTCTGGTCTGTTTCGGTGTATCAGGTAAGCTCAGGTCTGTTTCGGTGTATCAGGTAAGCTCAGGTCTGTTTTTGGTGCATCACTTCTAAGACCAATGTATTTGGCAAGAACTAACCGGGGTACTGTGAATTCCAGGTGCAATCACACGTGTGCAAAAGTCATATACTCTTTTGCAATTGATACATTTAAGAATTGTGTGAATCACATGTCATTTAAGTTGCTACTGCAGTTTAAAAATCTTGCCCCAGGTTTGGCAAAGTAATTTGCTGTAGAATTGTACAAACTTGTAGCAAGTACGCCACCTGGTGCACAGCTGCTTTGTTGAAAATTCTGTGAAAGGAAAATATAGCCAGATTTACTATTTCCCGTGAAATATCTTTAGATTAGATTCCCTACAATGTGGAAACAGGCCCTTCTGCCCAACAAGTTCACACTGACTTGTAGCCCATTTCCCTCTGAGTGGTGCATCTGACACTACGGGCAATTTAGCATGGCCAATTCACCTAGCCTGCACATCTTTGGACTGTAGGAGGAAATTTTCGAGGAGCAAGTGAGGACTGCAGATGCTGGAGATCAGAGCTGAAAATGTGTTGCTGGAAAAGCGCAGGTCAGGCAGCATCCAAGGAACAGGAGAATCGACGTTTCGGGCATAAGCCCTTCTTCAGGACTGTAGGAGGAAACCAGAGCACCCAGAGGAAACCCCCGCGGACACTGGGAGAATGTGCAAACTCCACACAGACAGTTGCCCAAGGCTGGAATCAAACCTGGGATCCTGGTGCTGTGAGGCAGCGGTGCTAAGCACTGAGCCACTGCTGCCCCTTGTTTTGTCACACCACTAACGTACTACTGAAACTGTACAGTTCCATATGATTACTTAATTTAGTATTAAACAATAACTTTATTTTATAAAGTTCATCGCGTGGCTTGCTCCAAGACCTGGTGCAGTTCCCACTGCTCTGCCCAAGAGTTGTAACAACAACAGTGATCCAAGTGGGAGCATCAATGTCAGAGACCCTTCAGTAATGGAAGGTTCCTGCTGGTAACTGACCCAAATCCCCAGACCCCAAAGAGCAGAAACTGTAGGTCAAGCATAGTCAAGGAAACCTCTTGCTGATTATCAGGCTTGTCAGGTCATAGAGTCATAGAGATGTACAGCATGGAAACAGACCCTTTCGTCCAACCCGTCCATTCCGACCAGATATCCCAACCCAATCTAGTCCCACCTGCCAGCACCCGGCCTAGCTGTCAGACTGTGTCGTCAGGAGGTGGCGAGGGAAACAACAAGAAGGAATGAAAGTACTGGACCTCAACCCCATCAATCTACCAATGACAGTGTAAATATATAGCTGTTCTTTCACTGTTACTAGGTCAAAATCCTGGAATTCCCACTCTAATGGCATTGTGGATCTATCCACAGTGCATAGGCAGAAGCCAGCTCACCACTACCTTCTCAATGGTAACAGGGATGGGGTGTACATGTTTGTTCAATCAGCGATGTCCACACTCTGTGAATGAATGAAACAAACACAACAGATACAGGAGGAGTGACAAATACACAGTCCTTGTTGATACAAAATCCTAATTTCACACTGAGAATAGCTTCCATCATGCTGCATAGCACTATCACCATGCTAAAGGAGATATATCTCAATCAGATTTAGCAACTCAACACTGGCATCCAAGATATGCAGCAGAATTGTATTCCCACACAATCTGCACTCTGCGCTTGGCTTATCCCCCATTTCAATACTAACATCAAGGTAGGTAATAAAAATGAATTCAACGAAACATTCAGGAGTCCATGCCAGGAGAAGTAAGTGCATCTTGTTGGGGGTACACACTGCTGCTACCATGTGTCAGTGATAACAGTCGTGAATCCTGAAGATAGATGGATGGGTCACCAACCAGCAGGCTACTTTGGCCTTCTTGAGTAAGTTGGAGCTGTAGGGATTAGCTTCAGGTAAGTAGTGAGTATTCCACCACACTCCCGATCTCTGCCTTGTAGATGGCGGACTGGTTTTGGGGTTCAGGAGATGAGTTACTCATTTTTGTATTACTAACCTCTGACCTGCATACATACACACATACACACACACGATGTTGATTATGGGAGATTCAGTGATGGTAATGGCACTGAATATCATGGGATGATGGTTAGATTGTCCCTTATTGGAGATGATCATCGCCTGGCATTCGTGTAGTGTGGATGTAACATGTAACTTGTCAGCACAAGCCTGGATATTGTCCAGATCTTGCTTTATTTGAACACTAACTGCTTCAGTATCTGAGGAGTCACGACTGGTGCTGAACACTGTGCTATCATCAACAAACATCCCCACTTCTGACCTCATGAACATGGTTGCACTGAGTACGCTACTCTGAGGAACTTCTGCAGAGATGTCCTGGAGCTGAGATGACTCACCTCCAACAACCACAACCAGTTTCCTATTTGCCAGGTATGACTCCAACCAGTTGAGAGATTTCCCCAATACCCACTGATTCCAGTTTTGTTAGGGCTCCTTGATACCACAATCACTCAAATGGGGCCTTGACATCATGGGCAGTCATTCTCACTGCACCTCTGAAGGATGGGACATATCCAGGGATGGTGATGGTGGTGTCTGGAACATTTTCTGTAAAGGCATAATTCCATGAACATGACTGAGTCAGGCTTGTTGTTTGACTAGTCTGTGATTAGTCTCCCAATGTTGGCACCAGACCCCAGATGTTAGTGAGGAGGCCTCTGCAGGGTCAACAGAACTGTTTCTCCCCTTGTCATTCCTGATGCCAAGGTTGACGTCAGGTGGTCCATCCGGTTTCTCTTTGTTGAGACTTCATAACAATTGATACAACTGAGTGGCTTGCTTGGCCATTTTAAAGGGCAGATCAGAGTCAACCAAATTGCTATGGGTCTGCAGTCACATGTAGATCAGATCAGGTGAGGATGGCAAATTTCCCTCCCTGACATTGGTGAACCAGATGGGTTTTTTCCCGACAATCAATAATGATCACAGTTAGTTTATTAATTCCAGACATTTTTATTGAATTCAAATCTGCTGTGATTTCAACCTGAGTGCCCAGATCATTAGCTGAGTTTCTGGATTAATAATCCAGTGATAATATCACCAGGCTGTTACCTCTTGCCTGTCTAGCTTTTTGTCATAAAACTATTGCTGTCAGGATATCTTCAGAGTACTCCCAGCCGATTCTTGCATCCTTTGCTATTTCTGATTACACAACACAGTTCCATTACTTAAAAATAAAGCAAAGATTATGACTATGACTAACCGGGAATGCTGGAGATCCAGCATTTTCTGCTTCCATTTCCATTACTTGGTTGGCCACACTTGCTGAAGTTCATCAGTGTGTGACTCAATGGTTAGCAACGCTGCCTCACAGTGCCAGGGACTTGGGTTTTATTCCTCACTTGGGCAACTGTCTGTGTGAAGTTTGCACATTCTCCTTGTGTCTGCGCGAGTTTCCTCCACATTCCAAAGATGTGTAGGTTAGGTGGATTGGCAATACTAAAATTGCCCACAGTGTCCAGGGATGTGTAGGCTAGGTGGGTTAACTGTGGCAAATGCTGGGTTACAGGAATAGAGGTAAGGTGTTGGGTCTGGATGGGATGCCCTTGGAGAGTCAGTGTGGACTCAATGGGCCGAATGGCTGTAGGGATTCTATGTTCTAATAAGGTTACTTTGCCAATCACCCAGTCCATCTTAAAAATTCTGTGGCTTGGATATGAGCAACATTGCTCTTAGGCTGAATTTGTGTTTATAACCCACTAGTTCTTCTCTGTGGTATTTGAACGTCCATCCACTTTCACAGTTTTATCTGGATAACCATTACAGAAATCCATGCCAATAAGCGCTGTCAGTCTCTTTTCTTACACTTTTTGAGTTAGTTTAAATATTCTCCTTCCTGCAAGTAGGAGACTAAAGCAATATCAGAACGGGAGGTCAAACAAAACACTTGCTCAGATTTCGACAGCAAGGTGAATGGCTTAGACTAAGTTTCATCTCACTCAAGTTATCACTGACACCACAAGGGGGCGTAAAGGCATCGTCCAGTCTCCCATCAGATAGCAAACAAGGACTAAATCCTGCAGATTTATCAAATATCTTTATTTTCTCTGCATTTCACTTCCAGCTTTTAATTAGTGAGATGCCAACCCCATCATAAATCAAAATTACTAAACAATTACATTTTAATGATATAGTCAGCTTAGGTGCCATATTAAACTCAGGGTGGAAGGATAAAATTATACCTCCAGTTTGCCAACAGAATTGATTTTCCTTTGTGTTTGCTCATGGTTTGGCTGAAGTGATGCAAATTAATTCACCCATGGAGCAACAAGTCAATGTGCGTGGGATCTTGCTGTACAACAAATGGCTCGGGTTCACAACAGCTTCTGCTTTTCAAAATAATTCGCTGTGAGTTAAATAGCAGTGGGATGTTTCCTGAGAGAAGCAATTAGAATTCTCTAAAAACCGAAAGAACTGTAGATGCTGTAAATCAGATACAAAAAACAGCAATTTCTGCAAAAGCTCAGCAGGTCTGACATCATCTGTGGACAGAAATCAGTTAATGTTTCAGGAACAGTGACCCTTCCTCAGAACTGGAATTAGACAGAATTAGAATTCTCTCTTTGATTCAATATTCAGAAGAAACAGTGTGCATTTTCATAGCACCTTTCATGAGTTCAAGATGTCCTAAAGCATTTGTAACTAACGAAGGTTTTTAAATTGCTGGCATTGTTTAATATAGGAGCTATCCTCTTTGAACCTTCCCCACAAACAACAACTTGAGGATAGTTGAGAGATAAATATTCTCATGGCACACTGAGGTTGGTGCACTGGAAATAATGCCCCACATTCCTGGAGTTACCACAAAAGTGCAAGATTTTAAACAGTGTTCAAAATTCCCCAAATTTATTGCCTTCTACACCCAAGTTGACAGAAACCACGCATGAGATTTTGTTGAGTACAGAAACCTATTTATCGCAAGTAAATATACGCCATCTACAGGTGATGAACCATGTGCATATAACTTCAATAGTTAGAATCCATAGAACCCCTACAGTGTGGAAGCAGGCCATTTGGCCCAGTGACTCTATACCGAACCTCCGAAGAGCATCCCACACAACCCACCTTCCTATCTTATGCTTGTAACCCTGGATTTCCCATGGCCAATCCACCTATCCTGCACATCTTTAGACTGCAGGAGGAAACCAGAGCACCTGGAGGAAATCCACAGACACGATGGGAGCGTGTAAACTCCGCGCAGATAGTCACCCAAGGATGGAATCAAACCTGGGTCCCTGGCACTGTGAGACAGCAGTGTAAACTCCACTGAGCCACCATGCTGCCCTAACTCTAATTCCTTAATACACTCCCCTTTACGCACACAGGCACAGACAAACATAGACAGGGTAAACAAAAATAAGTATCATGAACATATGGAAAATTGGGAAAGTGGTTCACAGGATCCTTTGAGGTGGTTCTGATGCTGTAGCTGGTTCAAAGTCACTACACAAAGCAACTATTGACTCAAAGATGAACTGACTTTCTTCAGGCTTAAACTGACTGAAGTCAACACAGAGTTCCTAAGTTAGTGGTGGTCTGAAGCTATCTGAGAACCAATCACATAATACTTAGCAGGCAAAAGACCTTTGTCATTCCTAACTCATCAACAGTCTGTTAATCAATCAACTACTCTGGCTAACTAAAGCTTCTTTTCCATACAACTCTCGGGCTCCAATTTGTCTGCTTCCACTGCTGGAATCCACAGCTGTGCAAACACTGTTCACAATGAGGATTAACTTATTTTAGAACCATGCAGCAATCCTTGGTTTTAAAACAGTCCTTTTCTTATTTCAGTCCACAATTAAAAATACATAAAAAGAAAAGAAAAGACTCCATCTTTACAATATTGAAACAGGGAACACTATTTTGCAATAGCTGGGTATATTTTTCAAATTCAGTTAACTGCATTTATTCAAGTTATCAAAACAAAAACAACATAAAGGCTAAAGACCTTCGATATGTTCACAAAAAAGACAGACACAAATTTTATTGTTAAATGATGCTGCAAATTATTATTTCACATACTAGAACAAATCCAAATGGCACGGTGGATCAGTGGTTAGTACTGCTACCTCCACAGCACCAGGGAACCATGTTCCATTCCAGCCTCGGGTGACTATCTGTGTGGAGTTTGCACATTCTCCCGGTGTCAGTGCAGGTTTCCTCCCACAATCCAAAGATTTGTAGGTCAGGTGAATTGGCCATGCTAAATTGCCTATAGTGTTCAGGGATGTGTAGGTTAGGTGCATTAGTCAGGGGTAAATGTAGAGGACTGGGTTTGGGTGGGATACTCTTCGGAGGGTTGGTGTGGATTTGTTGGGCCAAAGGGCCTTTTTCCACAGTACGGGGATTCTAATTTAGTGATACTAAGTTTTATTTTTTGAATAAAGGGGCACAACTAAGGATGCACTGATTGGCCCATTTGCGAGGCCTTTCCTTGACATTCAATCACAAATATGCTTATGGATTTTTGTTTTCTCCTTGAAATGGTTTACAGGGGAATTACTGGATATCTGTACTTTGATTTTTAGAATGGCATTTGATAAGGTGCAACATTAAATGTTTATGTGAAGAATAAAGGTTTGTGGTGTGCAGTAACACATTGGCGTGGAGGGAAAATGGGCTAGCTAACAGGAAAGAGATTAGAAATAAATGGGTCTTCTGCTGGTTGGCAAGATGTTACAAAAGTGGTACATCATCAGTGCTGGAGCCTGAGATTTTTTTTTACAATTTGTTCAAATGCCTTGGAAAATTAAGAGGCAGCTTGATTGAAATGTATGGGGCCCTTACAGGGTGGATGTGAAAAGGATGTTTCCTCTTGTGCAAGAATCTAGAATTCTGGAGGCACTCTTCAAAAATAAGAAGTTGTCATTTTTAGACAGAGCTGAGGAGAATCATTTTTTCTCTCGAATTGGGAGGGAAATGTCCTTGACATTCTTCATCAAAAGTGAGTAGGGGACAGAGTCCTTGAATATTTTGAAGGCAGATGTGAATAGATTCTTGTTAGGGAAGAAGCTGGAAGAGTATCAGGGATATGATATAATGTGGAGATAAGATTATTATCAAATGAGCCTCATTCTTATTAAATGCAGAAGCAGGGTGAGGGACTGAATGGTCTACTCCTGCTTGTTCATGTATTCACATACAATTGGGTTCTCTTTGAGATGTATTTGTTACCATTTGGATAGCCATGCAACGTTACTTTTCAGAAGAATCATAGAATCCTTACAATGTGAAAACAGGTCCTTCGGCCCAACAAGTCCACACTGAGCCTCCACCCAGATCCATTGCTCCTAGCCCCTATTGAAATGACAAGAAAGCTAGAACTGGAGTACTCCAGGTTTCTGATTAAGTGTAAGAATGCTTCAGCAGTGTTATTTTAGCCATAATGCATATGTAAGGGCAATAAAGAGAAATATACACTTTATTTAAGCAAAATATTTCTTGGAAACTGCATGGTTCCAAATAATTGCAGGTACTGATTGTTTGAACTCACTTCAGGGAAAACATCTGACTGTTTTATCTCCAAGTTTCATGCCTGTTCTGCTTGAATGCTGTTGGCAGGCTTAGAGTTTGAATCACAGAATTTCTACAGTGTAGAAACAGGCCATTGAGCCCAACAAGTCCACACTGACCCTCTGAAGAGTAAGCCATCCAGACCCATTCCCCTATCCTATTGAACAATATTTTCAATACTAGATTAGATTACTTACTTACAGTGTGGAAGCAGGCCCTTCGGCCCAACAAGTCCACACTGACCTGCTGAAGCGCAACCCACCCAGACCCATTCCCTTACATTTCCCCATTCACCTAAGGCTACAGGCAATTTAGCGTGGCCAATTCACCTAACCTGCACATTTTTGGACTGTGGGAGGAAACCGGAGCACCCGGAGAAAACCCACGCAGACACGGGGAAAATGTGCAAACTCCACACAGACAGTCACCTGAGGCGGGAATTGAACCCGGGTCTCTGGCGCCGTGAAGCAGCAGTGCTAGCCACCGTGCCGCCCACAAACTGACTAATGCATCTAACATCCCTACACATCCCTGGATACTATGGAGAACTTAGCATGGCCAATTAACCTAACCTGTATATCTTTGGACTATTGGAAGAAACTGGAGTAACCTTTGGAAACCCATGCAGACACAGGGAAAATGTGCGAACTCCACATAGACCCAAGGCTGGAATTGAACCCGGGTCCTTGGGGCTGTTTATTTTTGGAATTGTCAGACCAAGCTGCCCAGCTTGTGTCCCCTGTTTCTGAAACACCTTTGTGGTGAACTCACAGTGAAACCTAATCATTCCTCTGGAAGAATGAGTGAAAGAACTTCTTAACATTAGTATTTCGTGAGCCAGTTATGTCTGCCAAGATACCAGAAACAACTCAGCATTATCAATGACTTGACCATACACGCACTGACAATCTTCAAAACATTCTAATTTTTTTTTGAGCCTTCAAGAATGATCACCATTGGCCATAAAGTACTTTTATTTTTAAAGTAAATCGTTGCTGAGAGAAATACCCTTTACTCTTTTACTTGAGTATGTGTGTGTTTTGGGTGAAATAGAGGGGTAAGCATGTATTTTCTCACACTACACATTGCGGGTGTTAACTAATTCTACACCTTCACTGAATGGGTTTTATTTTATAATGAATCAGTAACATTGTATTTATTAAGCAAACATGGTTGATGGATTTTATTTTAATTCTAAGCCAAATGAGGAAGGAATATATGTGTGGCCAGATTGGGACTCCGATATAGTATTATTCTACATGGTGACTCGTGGAGAGTTGTAACAGTCGTGGAGAGGCTGGGGATGCTGAGATTATTTTCCTTCACGTAGAGGACATTAAGGGGGTGATTGAATAGAGACTTAATGAAGAGTTCTGACAGCTCAACAACGATGGCAAGATGGTTGTCAACCGGGAGACCATGAGTCTAAGGGAATGAAAGCAAAGGTAAACTCTCTTTTTAACAAAGGCACTCGTCATGATTTGAAATGCATTGTCTGATGGGATGCTAGAAGTAGAACTGCAGGATTAATGGGAAAGAAGAGGTTTGAGTGGAATGATTCCAGTTACATTTTCAAAGACTCGTTGGGCCAAATGGTCTCCTTCTATCGTTTTCTCTCTGCCTGTTCGCTTTCCTCCTGATGAAGGAGCAGCACTCTGAAAGCTTGTGATTTCAAATAAAGCTGTTCGACCATAATTTGATGTTGTGTGACTTCTGATTATGTCACTTGTGATTGTGCTATATTAACTTTTACTGTACAATGATGCTTTGGGTGATTTTTGACAGAAAATTATTTATTTATTTATATTTTCAAACAGCAATTGTTGGATCCAACTTGTTAAACCCAAGTATTGGCTTTGATGCTACGAGTGGAACATCTTCTTTGATAAGTGCTGTCACCTAAGTCAGTGGTTTATTCACCCTGAAGTATTGAGTTCTAATGGGCCAGATTCAATGGAGGATGGTGAACTATGACAAGATTTGTTATTTTCCACATTGGAGATAAGCTCAGACCAAATGCTTGGCTGGCTTACAGAGCATCTGTCCAATTATGGCACTCCCGTCCACTCTACTGAACAGAACTGAAGGAGGCCTGAAAAAAACAGAGTGACAAGGCATGGAAACAGACCTTTCGGCCCAACTTGTCCATGCTGACCAGGTTTCCTAGTCCCATTTACTTGCATTTAGCCTATATCCCTCTAAACCTTTCCTATCCATGTATCTGTCCGAATGTCTTTTGAATGTTGTAATTGTACCAACCTCCACCACTTCCTCTGGCAGCTCGTTCCATACATGCACCACCTTCTGTGTGAAAAAGTTGCCCCTCGGGTCCCTTTTAAATCTTTCCTCTCTCACCTTAAACCCCTACGCTCTCTAGCTTTGGACTCCCCTATTCTAGGGAAACAACCTTGGCTATTTACCCTATCCATACCTCTCATGATTTTATAAACCCCTGAAAGGTCACCCCTCAGCCTGCTACGCTCCAGGGACAAAAGGACCAGCCTCTCCTTACAATTCATACCTTCCAGTCTTGGTAACAACCTTGTTAATCTTTTATTGCACCCCTTTCCAGTTTAATAACATCCTTCCTATAGCAGGGTGACCAGAATTATACGCAGTACTCCAAACATTTCCCATATTAAAAGGTAATGATTGTATAACAGTTCACAACACTTGGGATTTCCTCATAGGGTCTGGCTCTGGGGCCTAAAGTTTAATTTAATGCTTGCTGTTTGCATGGGAAATCTGAATACTGCATTTTAGCTGGGACAGACAGACTGAATCAGGTGAAAGGCTTCTTTCTGTGCTGTATGTAACCCACAACACTGCAGGTTACAAAGGCATTTAAAACTTCCCGCAAGGCTCATCGGACTGAAGTGGTTTGAAAAGATTGCCAGAGATCAGGAGTGAAAACCTGAAAATGTTTCCCAACAATAATCAGGGCACACTAGCTCAGCAGAGATGCACTAATCCCATAATCCAGACGTTAATGGACCAAAAACATCCTGTGCTACAGCAAGGTCAACTTTTTACAGATCAGGCTTAAGGGGGAACAAATGGCCTGTTTCTGTCATTGATGGAATAAATCAGACGGCTGCTGCTTCCCACATCCTGCCTGAGATCACCTTCCTCCTTGCACCATCCTGATGCCAAGCCCCTCACTCAACCTACCACAACCACTTCCTCTTTCCATGCCGATATCGGTGGGCAGCTTGTGTTTGAGTTTACAACCCATTTCCCTCCTCTCTGACCACCCCCCAACCCCACATTTCTCCCCACCCAACCCCATCCTCGTTCCCATCTGTCAGTCCCAGACATGCCCGGAGAAGGCCAGCACTAGCTCTAGGGGCAGTACCAAGAAGGTGAGACCCAAACGTGAGGCACTAGGTCTTGACACAAGCCTCGTCTTCCTCCAGCAAGGCCCGCAGATTCTTTTATTCAGACACAGGCTTGTATAGGAGTTGGAAGGTCATATTGCAGACATTGGTTAGGCCACTTCTGGAACACTGCATTCAATTCTAGTCTTCCTGATATTGGAGGGACATTGTGAAACTTGAAAGGGTTCAGAAAAGACTTACAAGGATGTTGCCAGGGTTGGAGGATTTGAGCTATAGGGAGAGGCTGAATAGACTGGCGCTGTTTTCCCTGGAGTGTCAGAGGTTGAGGAGCGACCTTATAGAGGTTTATAAAATCATGAGAGGCATAGATAGGTTGAATAGACAAGGTCTTTCCCTTAGGGTAGAGGAGTCCAAAACTAGAGGGCATAGGTTTAAGGTGAGAGGGGTAAGATTTAAAAGTGACTTAAGAGGCAACTTTTTCATGCAGAGGGTGGTGCATGTATGGAATGTGTTGCCAGAGGATGTGGAGAGGGCTGGTACAATTACAACATTTAAAAGGCATTTGGATGGGTATATGAATAGGAAGGGTTTCGAAGTAATATGAGCATAATGCTGGCAAATGGGATTAGATTAATTTTGGATATCTGGTCGGCATGGTCGAGTTGGACTGAAGAGTCTGATTCCATGCTGGACAGCGCTTTGATTCTTAGTGACTTCTTCAGCTGCTGGGTAAAGGGTGGGGGTCTTTTTCTACTCTTTTCAAGTGCCCACTCACTGCGTTCGATCTCGCAATGTAGCCTTGATTGTCCTGAGGGCCACTGACAGGCTTCTTCTTTTACCCAGAAACCCCCCCATAAATATATAATGAACAATCGTGGAAAACTAAGCTGGGGCTGCAACTTGCTCAACAATCCCAGCCCTCACCCTGCCAGAATATAATCTCATGATCTAAAGATCTGCCTCATTGGTATTCCTTCCTCACCCATGCCAAGCTTCAATTAAAACATGGCCTCAAGCTTTGGAAGTACATTTTCTTCAAGGTCAACTCCACTGGAGGGATTTCTTTCCTGCGAATGGAGCCTGTGATCTTGGCTCCTGTTCCGCAGCTACTTGATGGATGGTGGTTTCAGAGCCTCCTCAAGCCAGGAGGCTGTGGGTTCAAGTCCCACTCCAGAAACATGATCACAATATCTAGACCAACTCTCTGGTGCAGCAGTGTCTGAGGTGCTGATGGATCAGATCAGACACTGAGCCTCTCAAGCACACGTAAAAGCCCCATGAAGTGGAGCAGGGGCATTAACCCCAGTGTTAATTGCCTAGAAAACAACCAAAGCAGAACACGGGGGTTCCTGATTTACAAACATCTGACTTTCACATGCTTGTACTTATGAACATGATCCCATACAGTGGTGTAATTTTAAAGACCCAACTACAAACATTTTCAGTACTTACAAACAGCTGCTTTACTCTACCTTGCATTGTGTTCTGACTTGCGTACAAATCATCTTGTGAACAGACTTCAGAACAGAAATCATTTGCAACCTGGGGAATGCTTGC
Organism: Chiloscyllium plagiosum; assembly: GCF_037043375.1. Classification (NCBI taxonomy): domain Eukaryota; kingdom Metazoa; phylum Chordata; class Chondrichthyes; order Orectolobiformes; family Hemiscylliidae; genus Chiloscyllium; species Chiloscyllium plagiosum. The sequence goes on along the minus strand of NW_028270143.1, from coordinate 116,695,520 downwards.
ATCTGCACATTATCACATTACTGTCTGTGGGGTATTGCTAATACTCATTTGACACTACTTGGGTGCTTGAAACTGAAAAATTTAAGAACACTGTCCACATTATCCCCCTCAGCGGCTGCAATGAGCTTCCTGAGTGTGCACCTGAAATAATAAGCTTTAAAAGCTGCTACTGCACCATGGATTGAATGAGAGAGATGGTATTCAGAGGCAGAATTAGCACTTTGATGTTTTCAGAAAGCTCACCAATGGTGGCAGGATGGCTTGGTCGTTGTCCAGAATGAGAAGAATCTTGATACCCAAATGTTTCACCTGCAATCATTTCTAAAAGCATCCTCGAAAATATCAATAATAATGTCAGAAAAAGTTTGCCCAATTGTTCAACCTCTTTTGCTTGACCTAAAGTAAACTCCGAGAGTGGACTGAAGCTAACCTTTCAAGGTTCGCGGGATGGCAGAGTGGTACACCACCACAAGCTTAAGCTTTAAGTCTCCTCCCAACAACATGGTCATACGATCCTTTGTGGCCTTAATACCTGGAGTGTGTGCTTCATCCTTACAAATGTCGGTTCAGGATGGCATTCCCTTCCAGTATACACCTGTCTCATCCAAACTGAAGATTTGATCTAAGGTGTAGCTTTCTTCTAAATCACGTCATAGCCAATAGGAATTTGCATTTTTTAAAAATCGTTCTCCAATTCGCCAATTGCATTACAGCCAGACCGCGTTGATAAAACTCACGCTGTAGGAGAACGACCTGTACTTCTGTCCCCAAATATTTTCTCTACAGTTAGTAAGAATAGAGGTAGAATGGGTGGCTCAAATTGGTTATCACAACTTCTGTTTTGCCACTTGAACCAATCTTCAACAGTACTTCAATCATCTGTGCAGCATCCTGGCATGTGCTGGTGTTGGTGAATAATGATGTACACATACATATTCTTCTTTCATATCCCTATTCAGCACAATGTTCAGGATGCTCGATCACCATGTGCGGTCAATTCCATGGAAATCACTGCAAGCTGCTGGTTGTAACTCAAAACTGTGGGAATCCCAACAGGAGATGGAGCTTAATTCACCTAACCTGCACCTCGCATTTATCTGAAAGCAAATCTCAGCAGGACTTATATACTTAATGGTAAGGTCCTAGGGTGTGTTGCTGAACAAAGAGACCTTGGAGTGCAGGTTCATAGCTCCTTGAAAGTGGAATCACAGGTAAATAGGATAGTGAAGGCAGCGTTTGGTATGCTTTCCTTTATTGGTCAGATTAGATTACTTACACTATGGAAGCAGGCCCTTCGGCCCAACAAGTCCACACCGACCCTCCGAAGAGCAACCCACCCAGACCCATTCCCCTACACCTAACACTACGGGCAATTTAGCATGGCTAATTCACCTAACCTGCACACTTTTGGACTGTGGGAGGAAACCAGAGCACCCGGGGAGAATGTGCAAACTCCATACAGACAGTTGCCTGAGGCGGGAATTGAACCCGGGCCCCTGGCGCTGTGAAGCAACAGTGCTAACCACTGAGCTACTGTGTCACCTACACTTTACAGCTACAGTATGTTGTATGAGCAGTGCTAACCATGTGCCCACCAACAATTGGTCACAGTATTGAGTACAGGAGTTGGGAGATCATGTTGCGGCTGTACAGGACCTTGGTTAGGCCACTGTTGGAATATTGTGTACAATTCTGGTCTTCTTCCTATCAGAAGGATGTTGTGAAACTTGAAAGTGTTCAGAAAAGATTTACAAGAATGTTGCAAGGGTTGGAGGATTTGAGCTATAGGGAGAGGCTGAACAGGCTGGTGCTGTTTCCCCTGGAGTGTCAGAGGCTGAGGGGTGACCTTATAGAGGTTTACAAAATTATGAGGTGCATGGATAGGGTAAATAGACAAAGTCTTTTCCCTGGGGTCAGGGAATCCAGAACTAGATGGCATAAGTTTAGGGTGAGAGGGGAAAGATATAAAAGAGACCTAAGGGGCAACATTTCACGCAGAGGGTGGTACGTGTATGGAATGAGCTGCCAGAGGAAGTGGTGAGGCTGGTACAATTGCAACATTTAAAAGGCATTTGGATGGGTATATGAATAGAAAGTGTTTGGAGGGATATGGGCCAGGTGCTGGCAGGTGGGACTAGATTGGGTTGGGATATCTAGCATGGATGGTTGGACCAAAGGGTCTGTTTCCATGCTGCACATCTCTGTAACTATAATGACTCTAAATGAGAGAGTAGGGGCAGAGTTTCAGACTCCATTATATTACATAAGGCCTGTGCCGTCTCTGCAAGATCAACTGGGAGTTAATGTGAACAAGAGGATTCCAAAACCAATGGTCTGGGTGGATGCAAAACTTTGTGGGAAAAAAAGTGCATTTATATAGCACCATTCACAGCCTCAGGGTGTGACCACTTTCTTTAAAGCGAGTAGATAAATTGTTGTGATACAAGGAACAGAGCAGCCAGTTTGCAAACAGTAACTTTCCACAAACAGCAATGTAACAATAACCCCGATAGTCTGCCTGCAGACCAAATGTAAAAGAACTCCCATCACCCCCACCCTCCCCTCAAGCCTATTGCCACTTCTAAAAACTGCTGGGGACTCCCAAGAGGTATAAAGGCAACTATTTCTAACTCCAAGTAGCTCCTCAGTAGTTAAGGACAAAGCTTAAATAAGTGGCCTGGTAGTAGATGTCATGCATTCGAGAAACTGAATAATGTCACTGTTCAAAACAGCAATAATGTCACAGCCCTTTGCCTTTATTTCATTATAAAAGGCTTTTCCCCCACATCAGTCAAGCAGGCGAGGCCCAGATTTACAATGCTTTCAGAATCAGTCAGAACTTCCTCTCCAATTCCTCGATGAACTGTGCCAACTCTTGCAAAACAAACTCCAAGTGCCAGCAAAACAAGAAAACAAGAGCACAAAATTCATCAAAGGCCTTGGCTTTTGTTTGCATTAAGGAGGAAGTAAAAGTATGTTGCTGCAATAGAAAAGAAATTGCATAAAACCATGCTGAATTGCTGAGTTGATAGGAAGTGTTCCGTGTCTGTGTGTGTGTATCTGGAGGAGACAGAAAGAGTTAGTCAGTATATGGAACGTGTGGCTGCGTGTGTTGGTATGTGTGGGCAGGTCAACTGTGCGTGTGCGAGTATGCATGGGGTTATGTGAGGGTGTATGGGTACACGTAGGTCTGTGTGGATCTGTGTCTGTGTACGTGTGAGACGTGAGTGTACATGTGTGGGGGTCTGTGTAAATGTGTGGCTCTGAGTGTGTTTGTGTTTGGGTTGTGAATGTCTGACTGTTATTGGCTCCTTTCATCTTAACCCTAAAGGTTGTACTTTGCATGGGGAACAACTGGCATCCAGAAGGATGGGCTGTACTGACAGATGGCTCTTGTGACTCAGTCAGTTCTTGCAGGAGACTCAAGTACTGCTCCCTTCACAAATGCTCCTTGGCACACTTTCCTAAAGCCGAGAAATTGCCAAGGAATAATGCTCAACACTTCGTGAATTCCACACCTCCTAAAATCTTCAGCCCAAATGTTGCAGTTGAGCTGATGAATAGAGATCTTGTACAATTCATAGAATCATGTAATCCCTACAGTGTGGGAACAGGCCATTTGGCCCAACAAGCCCACAATGAATCTCCAAAGAGAATCTCAACCAGACTCATGCCCCAACTCTATCACTCCACATTTCCCCTGACCAATGCACCTAACCTAACATTATGAGCAATTTAGCTTGGCTTGGCCAATTCACGTAACCTGCACATCTTTGGACTGGAAGAGGAAACCAGAGCACCCAGAGGAAATCCTTGCAGGCACAGGGAGAATTGCGAACTCCACACAGACAGTCGCCACACAGACAGCCCCTGGCGCTGTGAAGCAACAGTGCTAACCACTGAGCTACTGTGTCACCCACAGTTTACAGCTACAGTATGCTGTATGACCACAGTTCTTCGGCTGTGCATAGTGCTGTGGTGGCATTAGGACAATCAACAAAATTGTTGTAGATTATTGATGCGCAAACATGTCTGTATGCGATACAACTCAGTCTAACTAAATGCAGAGGGTACTTACTACAAACTGTAATCACACACCATCCAAGGGGATTAGAAAGGATTATGCAAAGATACGTTGAAAATTACTGGAGTGTCATGTTTCCTGTACTGCTCTTCTATTCAGTGCATGTTGTTACGAGGTGCAAACTAATGAATAAACCCATTCTAGGATAAATACCTTGTGATAGTATTCTTGTCCTGGGCCTCCTTCACCGCCGCTCCCTCACCACCAGACGCCTGGAGGAAGAACGCCTCATCTTCCGCCTCGGAACACTTCAACCCCAGGGCATCAATGTGGACTTCAACAGTTTCCTCATTTCCCCTTCCCCACCTCACCCTAGTTCCAAACTTCCAGCTCAGCACTGTCCCCATGATTGTCCGGACTTGTCCTACTTGCCTATCTCCTTTTCCACCTATCCACTCCACCCTCTCCTCCCTGACCTATCACCTTCATCCCCTCCCCCACTCACCCATTGTACTCTATGCTACTTTCTCCCCACCCCTACCCTCCTCTAGCTTATCTCTCCACGCTTCAGGCTCACTGCCTTTATTCCTGATGAAGGGCTTTTACCCGAAACGTCGATTTCAAAGCTCCTTGGATGCTGCCTGAACTGCTGTTCTCTTCCAGCACCACTAATCCAGAATCTGGTTTCCAGCATCTGCAGTCATTGTTTTTACCTTGTGATAGTAGGTGAGTAATGTGACAACGGCTGGGTTCAATGTAAAAACAGGAGGCGATAACACAGCCAGAGGTCAGGGGTGGGAGAAGAAACTGGATTAGATTGTTCAGTAAGATTAGGGGAGGGCTCTGGCTCAAATTAACTGGACAGGAAAATTAGCAGATCAGCCTGAAACTTTACAAAACCGGATGAGCAGAAGTGTTAGAGGTCAAGTCTGATGGTGTGATATGCTAATGAGAGACAGCATACATCATCACAGGAAGTCATGCAACGTCACATGGTCTTGCTTCCTCAGCCTTGCAGCAAGGGGAAGCCACTATGACGTTTCTTGGGTAAATTAAACATTTTCGTTAAAACATTAATTTTACTTAAGAAACAGAGGAACAGGAGAAGGTCATCCAGCCTATTTTGCCATTCAATGAGATCATGGCTGACTTGTGGCCTCATTTCACATACTTGCCTTGGCCAATATCCCATGATACCTTTGTTTAACAAAATTTTATCTCAGATTTAAAACTAACAACTAGCTATTTGTGAAACTTTTACCATTCTTTGTGTGTAGAAACGCTTCCTAACATTTCTCCTGAATAGTCAGACTATGCCTCCTGGCTCCAGAATCCCCAAACAGTGGAAATAGTTGATCTTCATCTACAGTGTCTTATCCTGTCAATGTGTTGCAATGTCATTGGCTTCATGCTGTTGCGGGGCTGTGGAAGCATGACTTTGTAAATATTTTTGGCAGACGACAAGACATAAGATAAATAAAAGCATATGGTAAATCAGATTCCTATAACTTCAGAAAGAAGTGCCTCAAAGAATAGAGTTTTGTGGCAGAGAGAGAGAAAAAGGTTGGGGAGGGGGGAAGCGAGAGAGAGAGAAGTAGGGGAGGGAGAGAGAGAAAAAAAATTTACATTTTGAACCACAGTATCAGATCAATCACTTGGTGTATTGTAAGTCAGTCAGTGCGCAAGAGTACAAAATTCTTGCTATAATTGTACAGAATTTTACAGTGATGAAATGGGCAGCACTGCTGTCTCACAGCACCAGGGATCTGGGTTCGATTCCACCCTTGGAAAACTATCTGTGTGGAGTTTGCATGTCTCCAATGTGTTTCCTTTCTGTGCTCTGGTTTCTTCCCACAGTCCAAAGATGTGCAGGCTTTGTGGACTGGCCATGGGAAATGTGGCTGTTACAAGGATAGAATAGGGGGCTGTTTCAGGGTAAGAAACTGCTCGGAGAGTTGGTGGAGACTCAGTGAGCCAAATGGCCCTTTTTCACACTGCAGGGATTCTATGACACATCGTAAACTAGGTATGGTTTTGGTCTGAGTATCCTCAGGAAGGATAAATATGTTTAGAGCAGGTCAGTCATTAATAGGCGGCAAGGTGGCTCAGTGGCTAGCACTGCTGCCTCACAATGCCAGGGATCCAGGTTCGATTCCAACCTTGGGCTGTGTGGAGTTTGCACATGTTCCCCGTGACTATGTGGGTTTCCTCTGGGTTCTCCAGTCCAAAGATGTCCAGGTCAGGGTGGATTGACCATGCTAAATTGCCCATAGTGTTAGGTGCATTAGTCAGAGGAAAATGGATCTGGGTGGGGTTACTCTTCAGAAGGTCGATGTGGACTTGTTGGGCTGCAGGGCCTGTTTCCACACTGTAGGGACTCTAACCTCTAATCTGAAAATGAAGAGTCACTAGGTTGATTCATGGATTGGGAGGATCTGCTTTGAGAAGAGATGGGACAGAACGGGCCTTAATTCTCCAGCAGTCTAAAGAATGAGATCTGGTTTCATTGAAGCATGTAAGATTCTGAGAGGGTTTACCAGGATAAATACGATAAGACTGTTTCCTCTGGCTAGAGTGTCTAGAACATGGAGTCACCGTGATCTGGACTGAGGTGAGGAACAACTTCTTCACTCTGAGCAGGGATTCTCAAACTGTTGGTTGTGACCCTTGATGAGCAGCAAAGGTCACATAGAGTCATCCAGCACGGAAACAGATCCTTCTGTCCAAGCAATACATACCGATTATAATCCCAAACTAAACTAGTCCCAACTGCCTGCTCCTGACCAGTATACCTCCAAATCTTTCCTATTCATGTATCCATCCAAATGTCTTTTAAATGTTGTAATTTTGCCCACATCCATCAATTCCTCAGTAAGTTCATTTCACACACAAACCATTCTCCATGTAAAAAAATTGTCACTCATGTCTTTTTTAAATCTCTCTCCTCTCACCTTAAAACAGGGGGTCCAAGTCTTCATTTTCCCCATCCTAGGGAAAAGACAACTACTATCAATTCCATCTACACTGCTCATTATTTTATAAACTTTTATCAGTCACCTCTCAACCTCCTACACTCCAGTGAAAAAGGTCCCAGCCTATCAAGCCTTTCTAATTCAAACCTTCCCTACCCAGTAACATCCTGGTAAATTTCTTCTGATTCCACTCCAGCTTAATAATATCTTTCCTATTACTGGATGGCCAGAACTGGACACAGTATTTCAGAAGAGGCCTCACTAATGTTCTGTATAACCTCAACATGACTTCCTAACCCCTATACTCAAAGAACTGAGTAATGAAGGCAAACTTGCCAAACACTTTTTTAACTATCCTATGCTTGATGCCAACTTTAAAAGAATTATGTACCTGCACCCATAGGTTCTTCTGTCCTACAACATTACCCAAGGCCCTACCATTAATTGTACAAGCCCTAGCCTTCTTTGTGGTACTAAAATACAGTAGCTTGCATTTATCCAGATTGAATTCCATCTGCCTTTTTTCAGCCCATTAACCCATTTGATCAAAATCCTTCTTAATTTTAGAAAACCTTCTTCACTGTCCACTGTGCTACCAATTTTGGTGTTGTCCACAAAGTTATTAACCATGCCTCCTATACTGTCATCCAAATCATTTATATAAATGACAAACAAAAGAGGACCCAGAAACAATCCCTGTGGAACACTGCTGGTCACAGGCCTCCAGTCTGAAAAGTATTCTTCCCCCACCACTCTGTTTCCTGCTGATAAGCCAACTATGTATCCAATTAGTAAGCTCACCCTGAATCCTATGTGACCTAGTCTAAAATGCAGAACCTTGTCGAAGGCTTCACTAAAATCCAAATAAACAACATCTAATGCTCTGCCATCTTCAACCTTTTTGGTAACTTCTCAAAAATGTCAATCAAGTTTGTGAGATATGATTTTCCTTGCACAATGCTGACTATCCCTAACCAATTTTTGCCTCTCTGATGTCCATAGATCCTATCTTTTATAATCACCTTCAGCAATTTATCCACTGAGATTATGAGATGGCCTTCCTCTGTGCCAATATTGGCAACTTTGAAGATGAGACTGGCCAGTTGGTGATTCCGGTAAGCCAGCCCTGGATCTGCTGGATTGATGGCCATCAAACAGCAATGGATGAATGGTGAGGCCAAACTGCCTTTTGACACTTAGCGTTCAGTTTGAGAATAAGGAACTTGGGTCAGAAGCAACAGTGTTAAGCTGAAAGGAATGAGGGTGAGCTGACTGGAATAGACTAGGGAAGCATTTAGCAGTAATGATGGTGCAAGAACAATGCCCAACATTTGAGAAATTAGTTCTCAGCTCACAACAAGGTTATATTCCAGTGAGAAGAAAGGTTTCTAGGAAGGGGATAAACCAACCGTGGGTAACCTGTGAAGTTCAGGATAGCATCAAGATCATAAGACATAGGAGTGGAAGCAAGGCCATTTGGCCCACTGAGTCCACTCCGCCATTTAATCATGACTGATGGGCTTTTCAATTCCACTTACTCGCACTTTCCCCATAGCCCTTAATTCCTTGCGAGATCAAGAATTTATCAAGCTCGGTCTTGAAGATACCCAACGTCCCGGCCTCCACTGCACAACTTCCCAGCGTCCATCCTTTTTAAGCCATGCATTATCTTGTAAGTTTCTATTAGATCTCCCCTCAAACTTCTAAACTCTAATGAATATAATCCCAGGTTCCTCAGCCAATCATCATACGTTAGGCCTACCATTCCAGGGATTATCAGTGTGAATCTCCACTGGACATGCTCCAATGCCAGTATGTCCTTCCTGAGGTGTGGAGCCCAAAATTGGACACAGTATTTAAATGGGTCCTAGCTAGAGTTTTATAAAGTCTCAGAAGCAAGTCGCTGCTTTTATATTCCAACCCTCTTGAAATAAATGACAACATTACATTTGCTTTCTTAATCTTGGACTCAACCTACAAATCAACCTTTAGAGAATCCTGGACTAGCACTCCCAAATCCCTTTGTACTTTGGCTTAATGAATTTTCTCACCTTTTAAAAAATAATCCATGCCTGTATTCTTTTTTCCCAAAGTGCAAAACCTCACACTTGCTTCCGTCAAATTTTATCAGCCGTTTCCTGGACCACTCTCCTAAACTGTCTAAATCTTTCTGCAGCCTCCCCACCTCCTCAGAACTACCTGTCTGTCCGCCCCACTTATTATCATCAGCGAACTTTGCCAGAATGCCCCCAGTCCCTTCGTCCAGATCATTAATATATAAAGTGAACAGCTGCGGCCCCAACACTGAACCCTGCGGGACCCCACTTGTCACCAGCTGCCATTCTGAAAAAGAACCTTTTATTCCAACTCTCTCTCTTCTGTCAAACAGCCAATCCCCAATCCTTGCCAGTATCTCACCTCGAACACCATGGGCACTCACCTTACTCAGCAGTCTCCTGTGAGGCACATTATCAAAGACCTTTTGGAAAGCTAGACAGATAATATCCACTGGGTTTCCCTGGTCTAACCTACTTGTTACCTCTTCAAAAAATTCTAACAGGTTTGTCAGGCATGACCGCCCCTTATTAAATCCATGCTGACTTTTTATAATCCAACTCTGCACTTCCAAGAATTTAGAAATCTCATCCTTAACAATATATTCTAGAATTTTACCTACAACCGAGGTTAGGCTAATCGGCCTATAATTTTAAGGCTGTGCCACAAGTCCTAGTCTCCCGCCTAATGGAAACAACCTCCCAGTGTCCATCCTTTCTAAGCCATGCATTATCTTGTAAGATTCTATTAGATCTCCCCTCAACCTTCTAAACTCTCATGAATACAATCCCAGGATCCTCAGCCAATCAGCATACATTAGGCCTATCATTCCAGGGATTATCTTTTTCTTTTGTCTTGATTCTTTCTTGAACAAGGGGGTTACATCAGCGATTTTCCAATCATCTGGAACTTTCCCTGACTCCAGTGATTTTTGAAAGATCATAGTCAGCACCTCCGCTATTTCCTCAGCCACCTCTCTCAGAACTCTAGGATGCAGCCCATCAGGGCCAGGAGATTTATCATTTTTTAGACCTTTTAACTTTTCTAACACTTTCTCTTTTGTAATGGCTACCATACTCAACTCTGTCCCCTAACTATCCTTAATTGTTGGGATATTACTCATGTCTTCTACTGTGAAGATTGACACAAAGTACTTATTAAGTTCTTCAGCTATTTCCTTATCTCCCAGCACTAGCCTGTCAGCATCAATTTGGAGCAGCCAAATGTCTACTTTTGCCTCTTGTTTGTTTCTTATTGAAAGAAAATTTTACTATCATTTCTAATATGACTGGTTAGCTTATCTTCATATTTGATCCTTTCCTTCCGTATTTCTTTCTTTGTTATTCTCTGTTTGTTTTTGTAGTCTTCCCAATCTTCTGATTTCCCAGTGCTCTTGGCCACTTTATAGGCTCTCCCTTTTTCACTAATACATTTCCTGACTTCCTTTGTCAGCTATGGCTGTCTAACCCCTCCTTGGATAATCTTTCTTTTCTTTCGGATGAATCTCTGTACTGTGTCCTCAATTACACCCAGAAATTCCTGCCATTGCTGCTCAAATTGAAAGAAAAAATATATACAATGTGGCAGAGGATTGGGAAAGTTTTAAGACCCAACAAAAGACCAACTCAAAAATAATCAAATGGGAGAAAATGGCAGAGCAAATTTGATGGGCTGAATGGCCTCCTATGTCTTATTGTCTTATCAGAAGCTAAATTTAGCACCAAATTTGAGTGAGCCTGGGATATTGGTGTGCTGACTTGGCCAAGGCAGACACCATCAGATGTCACTTAATCACTGAGTGAGAGATAAAACAGTAAGTTGTGTGGTTCAGCCAGAAAGGCAAGTAGCAACTTTAAACATCTTCTGTCTTTCTACTCCTGTCTGTCTGTTATACAAGCTCCCTGCCTCAGGAAAGTGACTCTGCTTCATAGCAACAGGAAGCAAGACCAAACAGGGGCATGTGGGATAAAATGGGGAATGGGATGGGGAAGGAATTTGGTGTGAGAGAGTGTGTACAGTGTGCAAAGAGAGGTTTGAAAAGATGGGTGGCTGAGTCAGTCAGTGTGTGTGGGATGGAGGGAGATGTTGTCTTGGAATCTTCTGTCACCAGGGAACAGGATGAGGTTTGCTGAAACCTGTGTGATAACATGTAATCATAACATGTTTACAAAGAACTTCTAAAACTTCAGATTTTCTTTCTTACGCTACATATTATTAAATGTTGAACTATAATACACAAACTTTAATTACATACTGAATAACGCAATGTTGCTTTATTAAGGTTTTATATTTCCTGCTATTAATCTTCATGTGTTAAATTATGCCCATGAAACTGTTATCGACTGTTGTTAAAACCCACCTGGGTTCATTACTTTCCTTTAGTGAAGAAAATCTTCTGTTTCCCTGATCTGGCCTACATGTGACTCCAGGGCCAAAACAATTTGGTTGACTCTCTGGATTCTCAGGGATGGGCAATATTGCTGGCCCAGCCAGTGACACCCACATCCTATGAACAAATAAATAACAATTCTTACATTCATAGATATTCCTTACAATTTTAATTGAATCTACAAATGTCATAACAGCAAAAGCACGGTGTAGGAAGTGACTGAAACATCTTCTAAAGGGGTGAGGAAAATGGTTAAATAATTGAAATGGTGTGAATTGTGGGGTTATGGGGAGTGTGTTGGGTAGCAGAATTCATTTTGGAATGCTACACCACAAACATCAAGACCATTGTTCTTTAAGTGCGTTTCCTGAAACAACTGAGGAGATCAAGACAAGTCAAAAGTGAGACCGATAAATTCTATTTTGTGACTGTGGTTAAGAGCCCAGCACTTGCCTTTTCACATCTGGGATTAGAATGGCTGGTTCTCGCCTTTTAGTTGCTGCTTGCATTCATTCTACTTATTCTTCTCAAACATTTAATCCTCACAGTATGGAAACAGGCTCTTCGGCCCAATGAGACCACACTAACTCTCCAAAGACAACCCCACCCAGACTTATCCTCTACCCAATCCCTGTAACTGTGCATTTCCCATGGCTAATGTACCTAGTCTAGGCATCCCTGGACATGATGGAAAAGTTAACACAGCCAATCCACCTAACCTGCATATATTCGGACTGTGGGAGGAAACCCACGCAGACACGGGGAGAATGTGCAAACTCCACACAGGCAGTCACCTGAGGATGGAATTGAAACGCATCCCTGGTGCTGTGAGGCAGCAGTGCTAACCACTGAGCCACCGCGCCACTTTAATCAATGGCACTGTTTTGGAAGTTCCCTTGTGCTAACGTCTCAAAGAAAACATGAGCCGCCCACATTAAAACAGCGATAGGAAATGAACATTTTTTTTCTCCATGTAAGACAGCTGTATTGGAGTGTCAGCTGTGAAGCAGCAGGAGTGCTCTATGGAGCAGAAAATTGTGGGTTCAAGTCCCACTTTAAAGACCTGAGCAGAAAACACAGGCTGAGTCTCCAGTCCATACTGATAGAGAGTTACACAGTCACTCGTGTTGTCTGCTGTTTTTCTTTCATTCTGTCATGGGCATCACTGACAAAGTCAGCACGTGTCCCTCATCCCTAATTGCCCTTAAGAAGGGATTGGTGAACCTCTACCTTTAGCCGCTGCAGTCCGTCTGGAAAAGGTACAGCCTCAGCACTTTTAGGGAGGAAGTCTCAGGATTTTGACCCAGTGACAATGATGGAACAGCAATCTACTGTATTTCCAAGCCATGTGTGCCTTGGAGGGGAACTTACTGGCTTACACCCATACTCATTGAAGATATTCACGTGTTTAAGTCAAAATATAATAATTATTGCATTGTTGTGTGTGGGATTCTGCTGTGTGTAAATTGGCTATGAAGTGCTTTGATGATGAAAGGAAACCATGTATTCTTTCTTCTGCTGGTAGATCAGCACAAGAACACCCAAAGGTCAATGCTTAACAAAAGCATGTACTTTTGAATCCGAATTGATGCAGTTTAAATGAACAGACTGATACTGATTCTACTCCCAGAAATGTCTACTGCAGAGTGATACTTCTCATCTTCCTGTGAGTATTTTCAAATTATTTCAGTGCTGTTTGGGACTACCCTGATTGGTAATTGAGGCAATTTGCTGTGATCAAGCCACTGAAATGTTCAGACCTATGCGCAAAAGTAAATTGGCAAACGAGAGTAAAATGTGCACATACTGGGAAGGTTCTGATACAATCCTTTCCCAATATTCTCCAGGATTTCACTGGATTCACCTATGACAGGAACCTTGGAAATGTGGTGAACAGCGAGGAGGATAGCAACAGATTGCAGGAGAGTATAAAATTGACTGGTGCATTTGCTGAACATGTGGCAGGGGAATTGTAATGCAGAGAAATGTAAAGTGATGTATTTTAGTGGGAAGAATAAGGAGAGGCATCATAAAATACAGGATACAGTGTCAAAAGTTCAGGGTGGTGGTGGGGATGCAGGAACAGAGAGACCCTGGAGTTTTACACCCAGATCTTTCAAGGTGACAGGACAAGTTCATAAGGCTGTACATGAACTAAAACAGCATGTAAAGCCTTAGAACACAAAACAGCACAAAAGCAAGGAATTTATTCTACATCTTTAGAAATCAATGTTAGGCTTCAGCTAGAGTTTTACAGGCAGGAAGAAATAGCTTGGCCTTCATTGAAGAAATGAAAAAGTGCAGAGATGATTTACTAGAACACTCCAATGAGGAGCAGTTTCATTTATGTGGAGTGAGTAGAAGGACAGAGATTGTCCTACTTAGGAAAGAGATGTTACAGAAGTGTTGTGATTTATGAGGAAGTTTAAAAGAGTAAGGCCATGTTTACTGTCCATCCCATGGGTTGTCCTGAGGGCATTAAGAGTCAAGCTCCTATACGTGAGCCAGAGTTATATGTAGAGCATAACAGATATTGGTGACATGATCCCTTCCTTGAAGAACATCATGACGTGGAGGAGCTGGTGTTGGACTGGGGTGGTCAAGGTCAGAAGTCAGATGACATCACATTATAGTTCAACAGGTTTATTTGAAATCACAAGTTTTGTCAAGTGAAGTCATCTGAACATCAGCAAACAGTTCAGTCTTAAAATGATCCAGTAGCTTTCACACTCATTTCATCTTGGGTTTATGGACGAGGCAAGTGGGGTGGATGCAGGACACAGACACTATATTTAGATATATGGGACAATTACATCACAAAATTGTGCCACATGGCCTAGTTTATTGGTACTGTTCAATAAACAGCTATGTAGCCTAATATAAACAAGGAAAAAACTTGACCCTTCAACTCTGAGCTGTCATTTGATAAGATCATGGCTGATCCGATTTTAACCTTAGCTCTACGATCCTGCACATCCCCAATAATCTTTCACCACCTTTGTAACCAAGAATCAATCTAGCTCTATCTTGGAAATATTTAAAGATTCTGCATCCACTGCCTTTTGTAAAAGGGAATTTCAAAGACTTGCAACCCTCATTCCCACTTCGGGGTTGATTTTTTGGACTGGAGGCCTCTGACCAGTGCTATTCCACAGGAATTGGGACTGAGTCCATTGTTGTCCGTCACTTATGCAAACGATTTGGATGAGAATTTTGGAAGTATGGTTAGTAAGTTTGTGGATGACACCAAAATTGGTGGTACGTTGACAATGAAGAAAGTTATCTCAGATTACAAAGAGATCTTGGTCAATTTGGCCAATGAGCTGAGGAGTGGCAGATGGAATTCAATTTGGATAAATGAGGGATTGCATTTTAATAAAACAAATGAGCAGGACTTACACAATTATTGGTAGGGCCTTGGATAGCATCATTCAACAGAGAAACCTAGGGATTCAGTGTAGATTCAGGTACACACTTCTTTGACAATTGCATCGCAGGTAGGCAGGGTAGTTAGGAAGGCACTTAGCATGCTTGCCTTCACTGCTCAGATCAATGACTATAGGAGTTGGGATGTCATGTTTAGTTTGCACAGCAAGTTGGTGAGGCCATGTTTGGAGTACTGTGTGCAATTTTGGTCGCCCTGCTTTAACAGGATATTATTAGATTGGAGAGGGTTCAGAAGAGATTTACCAGGGTGTTGCCAGGAATGGAGGGTTTCAGTTATAAGGAGAGGCTGGATAGACTGGGACTTTTGTCACTGTAGCATAGGAGGTTGAGAGGTAATCTTATTGAGGTTTATAAAATTATGAGGGGCATAGATAAGGTGAATAGGCAAGATGTTGTTCCTAGGTTGGGGGAGCTCAAAACTATTTTCGAACTACTTTAAAAATATTTTTAAGGTGAGAGGAGAAAGATGTAAAAGGGACCTGAAAGGCCACATTTTTCACACACAGAATGGTTCGTATGTGGGATGAACTACCAGAGGAAGTGGTAGATGCAGGTAAAGTTACAACATTTATACAGCATACGGACAGGTACATGAATAGGAAATAAGAAGGGTTTAGAGGTTTATGGGCCAAAAACAGGCAAGTGGGACGAGTCAGTTTGGGAAACCTGGTTGGCATGGACGAGTTGGACCAAAAGGTCTGTTTCCGAGCCATATAACTCTACACTTCCTGGAGCTATTGATTGCACTTTTAAGAGAATTAGGTCCTTCCTGTGCACCCTACACAGGCTCCTCATACTATTACAGACCTCAATTCAGTCTTTCTAAGTGATTAAAGACTAAACAGCAATCTAAGTTTGTTGAATATATCACATCAGCTATATGACACTTTGATCTTTTACTATAAATTCTGTGTTCTATGATCCTGTCACTAGCTACCTGATGAAGGATCAGTGCTCCGAAAACTTGTACTTCCAAATAAACCTGTTGGGCTATAACCTGACGTTGTGTGGTTTTTAACTTTGTCCACCCCAGTTCAACACCAACTCCTCCACATCATAAAGAAGGAACAAAAGTTCTTTTACAAAATAACTGACATACACTTGTATTCACAGAAAGTCAGCTTAATAAACATGTTTTCCCAAAGGTTGCTGAGATCACATGTAAATTGTTGCATATTAGGGTCAAACTATCCTGTAAGTAGGGATGAGCAATAAATGCTGGCCCAGCCAGCAACACCCACGTGCCATGGGTAAACAAAAAAATAATTTTTCTTAGTGAAACTTAGGGATAAGTTTGCTTGTGGCCTTCCTCTGTATTCTGAGTGTTGGTATGCAGTACTCTAATTGTGGACTAATTAGTGCTTCACACAGCTAATACTTAACTTCCCTTCTCTTTAATTTCATGCCTTCATTGATTAGGGAAAGTATCCTGTTTGCCTTCTCATAAACATCTTTTTTGCCTCTCCTGCTACCTTCAGGTAGACATTCACTTACAGTTCTGTCTGTTCACCCATTCATATGTATTTGTTTGTCTTATCTATTTACCCTCCTCAAACAACTTCTAACTCCTCAAAAGAAAAATGTGACTTGGATTTATGAATGTCGGAATGAGTACTTCAAAGAGCCATATTTCTAGGTTGAGACAGCCACACAGTGGTAAGAGTGTTGTCAACTCCCTCCAGAATAGTGGTAGAATAGTGGAAACACGATTCCTAAGGAAGGGCTTATGCCCGAAACGTTGATTCTCCTGCTCCTCGGATGCTGCCTGATCTGTGGTTTTCCAGCACCACAATCTCAACTTCCTCCAGAACAGTGGCAGGAACAGACAAAGCAGTGGCTATATTGTGTTATACTACTGAACGAGTTTCAGGCTGTCACTGAACAGCAATACACCACCTACATTTAAATAAACAACACCAGTGGCAAGAATGCCACTCTGCTTGAGATTTGATTTAATTACATTCTTACTTGGCAGATTGCATAAGAGATGCATCATTCACATTATGGTGCCAACTGAGGCAAACTGCTCCATTAAGACATTTGTCTGACTACGTTTTAAAAGTCTTGAACTTAAACTCATCTCTCAGAAGGTTAAGGACCTTCGTTTTCTTTGGTTTTAACTGGACAGAAACATGTTTCGCTGCTGCAGGCCTCGACACACCCAGCTCACCCCTGCAGTCTCCAAGGTATGCTGAAATGATGAGTCAAAATTCTCAGCCAGTTTTGGCTAAGTGGAATTAAAAACAAACAGCAAACCTCTGTGAATTCCATTCCACCCTGCAAAAGCTCTGCTTTGTTCCAGAAGTCAGAAATGTGTGATTTTCAGGGTTAGGTTGTCAGGCATTCAAAACAGAACCAACTGTTACTCATTTCATTGGCACCTCTTCCATTTTCAGTGCTTCCTGAGACTTCTGGACATAGATGTTCAGGTCAGGAAGTCCAGTAAATGGAATTTCTAGTACAGTGGCCTCCTGCCCGTACTTCAAGATGACTATGAAGGCAAGGTTTGTTTATGAGGAACATTGCATGCAAAGTCATACAGAGTTTTTTGACAGTCCAGGAAGAGGAGAATTTGTCATGTTGGATTGGCAAGGATCACGCATCCAGAGAATCTGCTGAGGAGACATGGTAAGACACATCAGTCAGTGGCATTGATTGGTAACTTTAATGACCTCACCAAACCAGAAAAGGTCAATGGACTCCCCATAAAAATAATCAGAAGTTTAATGAAATCTCGTTGAATCCAAGGGGTTAGAAGTCATTCTGCAAGCATGGGGGAGGCAGTGACCTAGTGTTGAGGAATAATCTAGAACCCCAAGTTAATGTTCTCGGGAATGGGTTTAAATCCCACCATGGCAGATGTTGAAAACTGAATTCGAATGAAAAGCTGGCCATGTAACCATTGTCAATTGTCATACAAACCAAGTAATGTCGTCAGTTCTAATTGGTCAAGAGGGAGAAACTGAGGACTGTAGATGCTGGAGATCAGAGTCGAGAGTGTGGTGCTGGAAATGCATAGCAGGTCAGGCAGAATCCAAGGAGCAGAAGAATCAACGTTTTGGGCATAAGCCCTTCATCAGGAAAGAGGCTTGTGAGCCAAGGAGGTGGAGAGATAAATGTGAGGGGGTGTGGCTGGGGGAAGGTAGCTGACAGTACAATAGGTAGATGAAGGTGGGGGTAATGGTGATAGGTGAAGCGGATAGGTGGGAAGGAAGATGAACAGGTAGGACAGGTCATGAGGGCAGTGCAGATATGGAAGGTTGGATCTTGGATAAGGTGAGGGGAGGGGAAATGAGGAAACTGATGAAATCCACATTGATCCCGTGTGGTTGGAGGGTCCCAAGGCCGAAGATGAGGTGGTCTTCCTCCAGGCATCGGGTGGTTAGGGCTTGGTGATGGAGGAGGCCCAGGACCTGCATTTACTTGGTGGAGTGGGAGGAGGATTTGAAGTGTTCGGCCACAGGGCGGTGGGGCTGGTTGATGCGGGTGTCCCGGAGATGTTCTCTGAAGTGTTCTGCACGAAGGCTTCCTGATCCCTAACGTAGAGGAAACTGCATCGGGAGCAATGGATGTAATAAATGACATGTGCGGAAGTGCAGGTAAAACTCTGATGGAAGGCTCCTTTGGGGCCTTGGATAGAGGTAAGAGGGCAGGTATGGGCACAGGTTTTGCAATTCCTGCAGTGGCAGGGAAAGGTGGGGAGGGGAGGGTGGGTTGGTGGGTGGTGTGGCAAGACAAGACAGTCGCGGAGTGAATAGGGTGGGGAGGGAAATAATGTCTCTGGTGGTGGGGTACATTTGTAGGAGGCAGAAATGGCAGAAGATGATGCGATGTATACAGAGATTGGTGGAGTGGAAAGTGAGGACCGGGGCTTCTGTCCTTGCTGTGATTGGACAGGTGGGCTCAAGGGCAGATGTGTGGGAAGTGGAGGAGATATGCTGGAGGGCATCACCGACCACGTGAGAGGGGTACTTACAATCTTTAAAGGAAGTGGCCATCTGATGTGTTCTGTGGTGAAACTGGTCCTCCTGGGAGCAGATGCAACAGGGGCAGAGGAATTGGAAATAAGAGATAGCATTTTTACAGGAGGCAGGGAGGGAGGAGGTATAGTCCAGGTAGCTGTGGGAGTCGGTGGGTTTGTAGAGGATGTCTGTGTTGAGTCGGTCACCGTTGATGGAATTGGAGAGGTCCAGGAAGGGGAGGGAGGTGTCAGAGATGATCCAGATGAACTTAAGGTCAGGGTGGAATGTGTTGGTGAAGTTGATGAATTGTTCAACCTCCTCGTGGGAGCACGAGGTGGCACAATATAGTCATCAATGTAGCAGAGGAAAAGGCGGGGAATGGTGCTGGAGTAACCATGGAAGATGGAATGTTCCACATAACCGACAAAGATACAAGCACAGCTGGGGCCCATGCAAATACCTTTGGCCACCCCTTTGGTCTGGAGGAAGTGGGAGGATTCAAAGGAGAAATTATTGAGGGTGAGGACCAGTTCAGCCAAGTGAATAAGAGTGTCAGTGGAGGGGTACTGGTTGAGATGCCAGGTGAGGAAGAAACAGAGGGCTTAGAGGCCCTCATCATGGCGGACAGAGGTGTACAGGGACTGGTTGTCCATGGTGAAGATGAGGCATTGGAGGGCAGGCAAACAAAAGTCTTGGAGGAGGTGAAGGGCATGGGTATCCCAAACATAGGTGGGGAGTTCCTGGACTAGGGAATAGGACAGTATCAGAGATGGGTTCAGTAGAGCAGGAGTAGACAGAGACAATCGGTCGACTGGGGCAGTCAGGTTTGTGAATCTTTGGTAGGAGGGAGATTCGGGAGGTGCTGTGTTCCTGGACTATGAGGTTGGAAGCTATGGGTGGAGATCCCCTGAGGTAATGAGTTTTTCAATCATCTGCGAGATGATGGTTTGGCGATGGGAGGAGAGGTCATGGTCAAGAGGGCAGTAGGAGGAGGTATCTGTGAGTTGGTGCCTGGCTTCAGTGGTGCAGATGTCAGTGTGCCAAACTACCACTGTACCCCTCCGCCTTGTCCGCTGACTTGATGGTGAGGTTAGGTTGGAGCAGAGGGAGTGGAAGGCTGCACATTGCAAGGGTAAGAGGTTGGAGTGGCTGAGGGGGTGGACAGTTCTTACCAGTCCTCAGGATAATTAGGGATAGACAATGAATACTGGCTGAAGCAGTGACAGCCACAGTCCACGAACAGCTTCAGAATAAGCTTCATAAAAGTGCTGGTTAGACCACACTTGGTATACTGTGTTCAGTTCTAGAAACCTCAGGAACAATATTGATGGAGGGAAATATGGATTTAGCAGAATGAAACCTGGACCCCAAAGATTACATTTAAAGAACAAATGATAGAAGATTAAGATGTAATTTGGTTACATTTCCATGGGAAGAGAGAACCTATTTCTGTTGGTGAAGGAACTTTGGACAGGCAATGTAGTCTAATGATTATAACCAGGCCTTTAATGATTGAAGGTACCAAGGGTGGTCAAAGTTTGCAACTCCCTTCAACAAACAGCAATACCTGCTTGGATAATTGTCAATTTTATTTGCAAAATAGATAACACATTTTGATTATCAAAAATGATATGGGACATACTTAGGTATTTTTTTCATTCATAATGTATGGGCATTGCTGGCTAGGACAGCATTTATTACCTATCCTTAATTTCCCAGAAGGCAGTTAAAGATCAAGTAGACCAGACCAGGGTAAGGATGGCAGGTTTCCTTCCCCAAAGGACATTGGCGAACCAGATGGGTCTTTATGATAGTCAATAGTTGTTCCTTAGTCAGCTTTCATTACAGATTGTTTTTATCAAATTCAAATTTCACCATTTGCCACAGTGAAGTTTGAATGCATTTCCTCAGACTTTTGTTCCAGATATTTGGCATTACCACTACAACACTCCTCTAAACAGGACAGTATGGCTAGCACTGCTGCCTCCTAGCACCATCGACCTGGGTGCAATTCCACCCTCAGGCAACTGTCTGTATGGGGTTCACAAATTTTCTCCGTGTCTGCCACGGGTTTCCTCTAGATGCTCTGACTTCCTCCCACAGTCCAAACATGTCCAGGTTAGTTGGATTAGCCGTGGGATTGGATAGAGCAGGGTCTAGATGTGCTGCCCTTCAGAGAGTTGGTCTGGACCTGATGGACTAAATGGCTTGCCTCCACACTGTAGGGATTCTATGATTCTAAATATTGGAGTTAGGTCACAGATCAACTGTGGCCTTACTGCAGGCGGGGTCAAGTCTCCTATTCTTGGTCCAATGTTTCTACGATATTCTATTAATACTAGGAGATAGTGAGAAGTGCAGTTGCTAGAGAAATCAGAGTCGATAAAGTGTGGTGTTGGAAAAAGCACAGCATACTGCATATTAAGGAAGCACTGCATAGGTCTCTTGTCCTCTGATAGTACATTAAACACTTGCCACCAAATTCTATCAGGAAGCAGCAAAAGTTATCTTGCAAATATTCCTTCCCACCCATTCCTTAAGTAAAATTTCTCCAAAAGAGGAACATAGAAAACTGGAACAGCAGCAGGCCATTTGGCCCATTGAGTTTAATCTGCTATTCAATGTGATCATAACTGCTCCCCTATCTCACTGCCACATTCCTGCTCTGTCCTAACATCCCTTGCTACCAATACTTAAAAGACTTCACCTCCGCAGCCTGGAAGTCTGTGGTGAGTGGTGTTCCACAGGGCTCTGTTTTTGGGCCTCTACTGTTTGTAATTTTTATTAATGACTTGGATGAGGGGATTGAAGGATGGGTCAGCAAGTTTGCAGACGACACAAAGGTTGGAGGTGTCATTGACAGTATAGAGGGCTGTTATAGGCTGAAGTGGGACATTGACAGGATGCAGAGATGGGCTGGGAGGTGGCAGACGGAGTTCAACCTGGATAAATACGAGGTGATGCATTTTGGAAGGTCGAACTTTAAAGTTGAGTACAGGATTAAGGATAGGGTTCTTGGCAGTGTGGAGGAACAGCGGGATCTTGGTGTGCAGGTACATAGATCCCTTAAAATTGCCACCCAAGTGGATAGGGTTGTTAAGAAAGCATATGGTGTTTTGGCTTTCATTAACAGGGGTATTGAGTTTAAGAGCTGTGAGATCTTGTTGCAGCTCTATAAAACTTTGGTTAGACCGCACTTGGAATACTGTGTCCAGTTTTGGTCGCCCTATTATAGGAAAGATGTGGATGCTTTGGAGACGGTTCAGAGGAGGTTTACCAGGATGTTGCCTGGAATGAAGGACTTATCTTACGAAGAGAGGTTGACTGAGCTCGGACTTTTTTCATTAGAAAAAAGAAGGAAGAGAGGGGACCTAATTGAGGTCTGCAAGATAATGAGAGGCATAGATAGAGTTGATAACCAGAAACTTTTTCCCAGGGCAGAAATTGTTAACATGAGGGGTCATAGTTTTAAGCTGTTTGGCAGAAAATATAGAGGGGATGTCAGAGGCGGGTTCTTTACGCAGAGAGTTGTGAGAGCATGGAATGCGTTGCCAGCAGCAGTTGTGGAAGTGAGGTCATTGGGGATATTTAAGAGACTGCTGGACATGCATATGGTCACAGAAATTTGAGAGTTCGTACATTAGGTTTACCTCACATGAGGATCAATGGTCGGCACAACATCGTGGTCTGAAGGGCCTGTTCTATGCTGTACTGTTCTATGTTCTAGAATTCCACAGCTTAACAGCCTGATCCTCAATACTCCATAGCCTGAGACCATTACCCCCTGTTTTGGAATCTCCAACCATGTGTAAAATTCTCTCTATATGCAGTCTCTACTACCCTGTCAGAATGTTCTATGTTTCAATGAGATCCCCTCTCATTCTTTTAAACTCCAATGAGTACTGGTGCAGTCAACTCAATCTCTCCTCCTCTGACCATCCCAGGAATCAGCCTGGTGAACCTTCACTGCACACAATAACCCAAGTAACGTCTCATCAATGCTCTGCACAACTGCATGATTTGGAGATGCCGGTGTTGGACTGGGGTGTACAAAGTTAAAAATCACACAACACCAGGTTATAGTCCAACAGATTTAATTGGAAGCACACTAGCTTTTGGAGCGCTGCTCCTTCATCCCACAACCACCTGATGAAGGAGAGTCACTCCGAAAGCTAATGTGCTTCCAATTAAACCTGTTGGACTATAACCTGGTGTTGTGTGATTTTTAACTCTGTACAACTGCAGAAAGACTTCCATACTCCTGCACTCAAATCTTCTTACAACGAAAGCCAACATCCCATTCACCTCCTTAACTGCTTGTTGAACCTACATGCTTGTTTTCAGTGACCGGTATACAGATACCTCGGTCCTTTTTACACTAACATTTCCCAAACTGTCACCAATTATATAATACTCTCACATTCAGGTTTCTTCTACTGAAGTGGATAACTTCACACTTACCCACATTTTGCAGTATGTGCTCACTCACACAGCTTCTCAAAATTGCTGTGAAGCCTCTTTGCATCTCCTCACCACTCACCTAGTTTTGTGTCATCAGCAAACTTAGAAATATTTCATAAAATCATATAATCCTACTCTTTGGCCCATTGAGTACCACCAACAATACACTTGACATGACACTGAATTGAATTGAATTGAATTGAATTTATTGTCACGTGTACCGAGGCACAGTGAAAAGCTTTGTCTTGCGAGCAACACAGGCAGGTCACAGAGTTAAGTAGCATAGATAAGTGAGTAATAGGTAAACAGCAGCAAAACAAAAACACAGGTACAGGCGAATGTTAAGAGTTTGTGAGTCCATTCAGTATTCTAACGGCAGTAGTGTATAAACTGGTTTGAAACCGGCTGGTGCATGTGTTCAGACTTCTGTACCTTCTCCCTGATGGTAGAGGTTGGAGGAAAACATCGTCAGGGTGGGATGGATCTTTGAGAATGCTAGTTCTCTAAACCAAATTATAACTGTTAATACTCGAGGCCCATGCACGGACACTTGCTGTACCTGACGAGTCAATGTTTCCCACTCTTGAAAATTCTTACCCTGTTTGCTGTCTACTATTCTCCATCTTGCCAGTATCTTACTCATAATCCAATGGGCTTTGATTCTGAACTAACCTCTTATCAAAGACCTTCAAAAGCTTTCTGACAATCCAAATATAATACAAAATGACTCTACTGGTTACGTCCTCAAACTATATAGCAGGTTTGTGAAACACGATTCCCTTTCAGAAAGTCATGTTGGCTTTGTTTAATTCTGTTGATATTTTCTAAACAACATGTTATCAGAACCTAAGAGACTCCAGTGGTTTCCCTACTACTGATGTTAGTCTAAACAATCTGCAATTTCCTGTTTTCTCCCACCTCCCTTTTATACATAGTGGGGTTACAAACCAATCTTGCTTTTAAAATTAAACTTTTAAAAATAATATTAATTTCTTTCAATTCCTCCTTCTCACTATACTTTTGGTTCCCAAGCAAACAACTCCTTCTGTGATATGCACATACATGCAATGACTTGGATGTTGGTGAGGCCACTTTTGAAGTACAGTGCACAGTTCTGGTGACCCTGCTATAGAAGGGATATTATTAAACTGAAACAGTGCAGAAAAGATTTACAAGAATGTTGCCAGGACTGGAGGTTTTGAGTTATAAGGGGAGGCTGGATAGGCTGGGTTTTAGGAGGTTGAGGGATGACCTTGAGGGGTATGGATAAGGGGAATATCACAAAATCGCTACAGTATGGAAAAAGGCCATTTGGCCCAATAAGTCCACACCAAGCCCCCCCCAAAGTGTAACCCACCCAGATCCATTCCCTTACCCTATTACTCTATATTTACCCCTGACTAATACACCTAACCTAAACATCCCTGAACACTATGGGCAATTTAACATGGCCAATTCACCCAACCTGCACATCTTTGGATTGTGGGAGGAAACTGGGGTACCTGAAGGAAACCTATGCAGACATGGGGAGAACATGCAAACTCCACACAGACAGTCGCCAGAGGCTGGAATCAGACCAGGTCCCTGGCGCTGTGAGGCAGCAGTGCTAACCACTGAGCCACCATGCCACCCCTAATAGCAAAGGTTTTTCCCCAGAGTGGAGGATTTCAAAACTAGAGGGCATAATTTTAAAGTGAGAGGAGAAAGATTTAATACACTTTTTCCATTTTATGTTAATGGAGTGACAGTGGTCAGAACTGCTGCCTCACAGTCCAGGGACCCAAGTTCGACTCCACTGGTGGGTGACTGTCTGTGGGGAATTTGCACGTTCCCCCTGTGTCTGCATGGTTTCCTCCCACAATCCAAAGATGAGCAGGTTAGGTGGATTAGCCATGGGAAATGCAGGGATAGGATAGGGCGGTGGGTCTGGGTAGAGTGCTTCTTGGAGGGTTAGTCTGGACCCAATGGGTCAAACAGCTTGCCTCCACACTGCTTCACTGTCGGTGGATTGGCCATGGTGAATTACCCACAGTTTAGATTAGATGTGCTAACCGTGGGAAATGTAGGGTTACAGGGATGGGCCTGGATGGGATGCTCTTCGGAGGTTGGACTGAATAGCTTGTTTCCACACTGTAGGGATTCTATGGACCTGAGTGGCAACTTTCTCACATACAGTGTGGTTTAAAAGTGGAATGAACTGCCAAACGAAGTGATAGATGCAGATACTACATTTAAAGGACATTTGGACAGATACATGAATAGGGAAGGTTTATAGAGATATGGGCTAAATGCAGGCAAATGGGTCTAGCTTAGTTTAGGAAACCTGGTTGACTTGGACATATTGGACTGAAGGATCTGTTTCCATACTGTATGGCTCTACAACTATGCAGTAGAAGTGGTAAAAGTGGCATCTCTGTCTCTTTAGTACTGTTTGCACATGAGTGTGATGGAATCTATGAGGAGAAAGTGAGGTCTGCAAATGCTGGAGATCAGAGCTGAAAATGTGTTGCTGGAGAAGCGCAGCAGGTCAGGCAGCATCCAGGAACGGGAGAATCGACGTTTCGGGCATAAGCCCTTCTTCAGGAATCGACATTCCTGAAGAAGGGCTTATGCCCGAAACGTCGATTCTCCCGTTCCCTGGATGCTGCCTGACCTGCTGCGCTTCTCCAGCAACACATTTTCAGCTGTGGTGGAATCTATAAAAGTGGAATCTGACCAAACCCAAATCTTCTTCTACATTGGTGGAAGAGGGAAAAGATACATTATTGAATGGAAGATTGGTGAGTGGGAAGGACTGGAAATTTGGTGTTGCAGGCTTTAATTCAGAATAACCACTCGCTTTCGTCTTTGCCTCAGATCCTATTTAATTACTCACTGGCACAAAACATAAACTGAAATATATGTATAAAGGAGGTAAAAACAATGACTGCGGATGCTGGAAACCAGATTCTGGATTAGTGGTGCTGGAAGAGCACAGCAGTTCAGACAGCATCCAATAGATGTATGCCTGCTACCACCCACGAAGGCTTTGCTCAGAGACACAAGACAAAAACCAGAATCCCTGTCACCCACAGGATAGTGGCACTCTTTGAAGGATGAAAAGCTATCAGTACTGTCCCACTGCAGCCACAGACTGTTTTTAAAAAAATCTGATTTAATTGCTTGTTGCAATTGACCCATCGATTGTGGTTCACCCGTGGATTCTATCATAGTGTTGACTTGGAGAGTATCCGCTGCTACCATTGACTTATATTTGAATGGTTATTGAATATATTCTTCCCAGCATTGATGGATGATTCAAACCTCCCATACATTTACATTCCATCTCTCTTACATGTTGAAGGGGAGACATATAAACATGAGAATTAGGAGCAGGAGTAGGCCATCTAGCTCATCGAGCCTGCTCCGCCATTCAAAAAGATCATGGCTGAATTTTTGTGGACTTAGCTCCACCTACTCACCCACTCATCATAACCCTTAATTCCTTTACTGTTCAAAATCTATCTTTGCCTTAAAACCAATCAATGAGGCAACCTCAACTGCTTCACTGGGCAGGGAAATCCACAGATTCACAACCGTCTGCGTGAAGAAGTTCCTCCTTAACTCAGTTCTAAATCTGCTCCCCCTAATTTTGAGGCTATGCCCCCTAGTTCTAGTTTCACCCACCTGTAGAAACGACCTCCCTGCTTCTACCTTATCAATTCCCATCAGAATTTTGTATATTTTGGTCAGATTTCCCCCTCATTCATCTAAGTTCTATTGAGTACATTCCCAGGCTACTCAATCTCTCCTCATAAGCCAACCCTCTCAACTTCAGAATCAACCTAGTGAACCCCCCCTGCACTCCCTCCAGTGTCAGTACACCCTTTCCCAAGTAAGGAGACTCTGGATCATACTGAGCACTTCCCATACCTTGGCAGCCATCTCTCTCAAAAGACCACCATCAAGGAGGAGACCCAACACTGCACCAGCTCAACCTTACTATAAACTACAATAAAGACAAAGAGCTCAGTGAGTCCTGGTGTACAGAGCAGTTGACATCAACACACTCCTTCACTGAAGGGAGACCTGGTCAGTTTTTCGAGCAATGGCTAAATGTGTTATAAAAACATTCTGAAGCTGTCCTCGCAGACAACGACCAGGATTTTCTTGGTACCAACTGTTCAAAACAGTGACAACTTGTCCATCAGGCTTTGAATGACATCTCAAGTGATGATTAAGTATGGCGGCAGAGAAGGGAAATGCTGTGCTCTGGAACCTTGTGGGACACCTTGCCTAAAGATCTCCAGAATGAGAATCAACACATTCAGACACATTAAAGACCCCGTGACAGAAACTCATGATAGTGAATGGAATCAAGAAACAAGTGGGCGGCATGGTGGCACAGTGGTTAGCACTGCTGCCTCACATCGCTGGAGACCCGGGTTCAATTCCCTCTTCAGGCAACTGACTGTGTGGAGTTTGCACGTTCTCCCCGTGTCTGCGTGGGTTTCCTCCGGGTGCTCCGGTTTCCTCCCACAGTCCAAAGATGTGCAGGTCAGGTGAATTGGCCATGCTAAATTGCCCGTAGTGTTAGGTAAGGGGCAAATGTAGGGGTATGGGTGGGTTGCGCTTCGGCGGGGCAGTGTGGACTTGTTGGGCCGAAGGGCCTGTTTCCACACTGTAAGTAATCTAAAACCAATGCTGCCACCATATCACTGAAGGGTTTCATGAGGATAATGTTCTGAAATAACATCTTTATGCTTTTCCTTAAGTTTGCCAAAGGTAGAACAATTACATTCCAGGGAGGATCAAACAAATATCTTACAGTTTATTGCAATGCCACACACTAAATCAATTCCTCCCCCCATGATCCACTAACTCAGGCTTTTCCATTCCAGGACATTTCAATCAGGTACAACAATGGACTCATAGCTGGTCGGGAGAGCAGGTCTGGGTGATGATGGCATGGAGAATCGCCTTAGTTGTCAGGTCCGTGGAGTTAGAGCCCAGGGCCCTTTTTGATCATCAAGGAGTGTTGCAGCCATTGGAGATTGCTTCACAGAATTCATGAATATGGGTGTACTCTATCTGTATTCATGATGGGTTGAGGGATGGAGCGACAATGCTGCTGTTCACGAGGGAGAACGCAGGAACTCCAGCAAGGTATTACTAGGGAACTTTGATATGGTGGAGATCCTATGTTTGTCTGTAGAAAGATTTTGTGCACACTTTCTACCATTAAGTTTCTGGGCACCAATACCTAACAGGTTCTCGGGTTTGGAAGGGAAAGTGGGGTGAGAACTGCATGCAAAAAACTAATGATAAAAGCTTGTCATGATCGCATTGCTGCCATCAGGTCTGGTGTTACTCATTAATGGTACGGGTGCAACTGCATTTGAAATAGTTCAGTCTTTAGGGATGATAACTTCTCGATCCCCCCACCACCTCCCACTCCCACTATCGTCTCCTGACATGTCAGAACATGACATGACCATGCTGGAGACATAGAAAAATCCAAACAAACAGCAAAATGGTCCAACTCCGGACACCGCTCCTGCAGGTGGAGTCAGTGGCTAACTGACTGAGAAGTTGGAAGGTTATTTCGGGGGTATTGGGGAAGTGGAGCTGAGGCTGCAATCAGATCAGCCATGAACATCAGAACAGGTTCGAGGGGCCAAATGGCCCACTCTTCATACCTCATCACTGCATTTACATGAGCAGGCCATCGACTCCCTGTCCCTGTTCTGCCATTCAATTAGATCTAAAGTTGATCTACATTTTAACTCCTTTATCCGCCTTGATTCAACTCTTACTGCCTCTCTTTATGCACATTAGCGAGCCGTGAACGGGATAACGTACGATTATATACCTCACAACAGAAAAGCAAGTCTAAGTTAAACAGGAAGTCAGGGTTTGCCCAGTCTTGCGAAATCATTGAAATAATTGTGTGTCAGACAATCCAATGAACTCTCTCACCTTGTGGTTTGCTGAGTCTGTCCATCAATTCTGAAGTCTACATCAGGATATCTAAAACAGTGCTGGTATCTGTTTCTTAATTCTGCAACTCTGCTCTGCTGCAAACTGCATTGTAATTTTCCAGACAGGAAATAAGAGATAGAGACGACGCCCAGTACGTTATTATGCAAAATGGCTCAATTCCATTCTGCTTAAACAATGTTAAATGTTTATTCCCAAGTCAAAGCTCATTCCATTGCTCTTTTGCTTAAATAAAAGAAAATACAATTACTTGGCCTTTACATTGATTGTAGTATTGTATATATTTCTCTCATACTAAATGTTAAGTATGGGCTCAGACAAAACATCACATGCAAATCATAATATAAAGTTTGCATTCCCAAAGTCATGGGTTTCAGAGTTGTAGGATAGTCAAGCTCAGTAATCAAGTGGGAATGGTGGAGGGAGTGTAATATTATTGAAATCTCCTCTGCCTAAGGGGTATACATAATCACTGGTAGTGAGAGTTCAGGGAGAAAACAGAAAAGTGTCTGTGTGTCTGTGACGTTGTGGTTTGCTTCATATTTATTCATGGAATGTGTGCTTCGCTGTCCATGCCAGCATTTATTACCCATCCCTAATTGCCCACAGGGCAGTTAAATGTCAACCACATTGCTGTGGGTTTGGAGTCACATGTAGGCCAGAGCAGCTAAGGATGGCTGTTTCCTTCCCTAAAGGATATTAGTGAAACAGATGGGTCTTTCCAATTGCCACTGGATTCACGGTCACCATTAGATTGCTAATTGTAGAGAGACATTTATTGAATTCAATTTTCAATTTCTGCCATTTGAAACCAGGTCCTGAAAGTCTAGCAATAGTTTAGCAATAATATCACTAGGCTATCACTGCCCCTGTATGTACGGTATTGTGTGTGTGAATGGAGGTGTATTAGGGTGTGCATTTGTGTGTACACACACATTTTTGACAAGTGGTTATAACAGCATTCGAAAAGGTATTCTGCAATTCCTCTTTACGCTCAACAGAAAAACAAGGGAAAAGGACAATTTACCTGCACATGGCTGATCCATAACACTGCAGTGTAATTGCCCGAAAAGAGATGAAGGATGTTGCATTTAAAGAACAGTTGCACTTACGTTTAATTTAATGCCAAGAGAACAGCAGGATGTATGCACTCCATTTTTAAAGAGCCAACTTCTCACGATCAGACTTGTATAAAACGTAATAGGATGGCTTCAAAACAACTCAATGCCACATACTCTTTCCTGTGGGAAATGCACTAACTTCAAATGATCACATCAACCAAATATGGACACAGTAGCGAATATTTGACTAAAACAGCAGAGAACTTTAATGGCAGATTTACAGATGCATTCAAATCATATCACCTTTTGAGAAAACAAAGAAAGAATAATTATTTCAATTGGCAGGAGGATCTGTAATCAGAGGACAAGGATCACTGGCAAAATGCTGGGAAATAGGGGGAGGAGGTGGGTGGCAGAGATGAAAAAAACAAAATTATGCAGAGAGTTGCTATGGCGTGGAATACGAGACATGGTGGACTGGTGAGTTACTATGACCTGGGATACAAGGCGTGGTGGACTGGTGAGTTACTATGGCCTGGAAAACAATTAATAACATTCATTTCTCTCTAACATGTTGTAGTTTTTTGCTTCCTGTTTCTATCTAATTTTATGTTCCAGTTGATCCTGCTTCCACCAGTCCACCACGCCTTGTATCCCAGGCCATAGTAACTCACCAGCCCACCACGCCTTGTATTCCAGGCCATAGTAACTCACCAGTCCACCACGCCTTGTATTCCAGGCCATAGTAACTCACC
The DNA here is from genome assembly GCF_037043375.1 of Chiloscyllium plagiosum. Lineage (NCBI taxonomy): Eukaryota > Metazoa > Chordata > Chondrichthyes > Orectolobiformes > Hemiscylliidae > Chiloscyllium > Chiloscyllium plagiosum. The sequence goes on along the minus strand of NW_028270143.1, from coordinate 116,664,415 downwards.
AGTCCACCACGCCTTGTATTCCAGGCCATAGTAACTCACCAGTCCACCACGCCTTGTATTCCAGGCCATAGTAACTCACCAGTCCACCACGCCTTGTATTCCAGGCCATAGCAACTCACTGCATAATTTATTTTTTTTCATCTCTGCCACCCACCTCCTCCCCCAATAACCCAGTTCCATTAAAGAACCAGCACAGCACGACAGGCCAAATGGTCTTCCGTGCTGTATACAATTATAACAAATAGGACAGGATGAGACCATTCAGCCCATCAAGCCTGCTCAGCCATTCAATTAGATCATGTCTGATCTTTGTTACTGTCCATTCCCTGTATCCCTGGTTTCTGTGCACATCTGCCAATCTCAGCCTGGCATATATTCAATGATGGAGCATCCACCGTCCTGTGGGGTGGAGAAATCCAAAGATTCCCAACCCTTTTGTGTGAAGTAATTTATCCTCATCTCAGTTCTAAATGTTCATCTGCTAATCTGAGACTGAGCTCCTGTGTTTTAAATTCCCCATTCAGCAGAAAAACTCTCAGGACCTATGCCAGATCCAAGGAAGACTCATACGGGACTCAGAATGTTAACTCTATTTCTCTCCCTACAGATCCTGGCCAGACCTGCTGAGATTTTACAGCTCCTTCTGTCTTTATTTCAGATCTCCAGTATCCGCATTATTTTGCTCTGATTCTCTCAGTATTTATCCTTACAGAATACTGGGTTTTTCAATGAGATTATCTTCTCTCCTTCTTGCACATTCCAGAGAATAGGGATCCAATCTACTCAGCCTTTTATCACAAGACAACCATCTTGTCCCAGGAACATAGTCAAGCAAACCTTCATTGTACTGCTTCCAATACTCCAACATGTGTTAGAGAGAGAGGGGAAACGAGACAGCACAAGTGAGTGAGACACAACAGAAGGAGACACAAGGGAGAGAGATTGAGAGAAAAAACAAGACAGAGAGAGCAAGAGTAAGCGAGATATGAGAGACACAGAGAAAGAGAAAACAGAGAGATAGAGAGAGAGATAGACATAGGGAGATAGAGAGAGCGCTACGGAGACAAAAAACATAACCTTTTAACATGCACCACACCTCTAGTGTTAATAATTCTCTTACCTTTTCTTGATCTGGAGAAAAACTTCATGGAAACAGGCGAGGTAGAAGTGGAACTGCCAGAGGAATCCTTCGAGGTGGAGCGGAAGATCCCACTGAAGCTCATTCGCCGAGGAGACCTTGGCGAAGAGTCTTGGGGAAAAGGGAATACTGTTTTTGGAGAACCAGGGCTCTGCTTCACTCTCACTGGAGCAGAGACCGGGCTGGAGGGTCGGTTGTAAAAATTCCGGGAGAAGAATCCTTTGGAGGGGCTACCGCTGGAATGGGAGCTGTCTTCACCCTGTAGGTGGGAACACAAATCAGGCCTCATAGCAGAAACGGTCACACCAAAACCCATCAAATAAGAAGCGTTTTGATACATTTTTACTTTAACCATGCACTTTTGAAGGACAAAGGATTCACAAAAAAGCAACAAGATGCAGCAACATATCCCTAGAACATCCCATACACAGATTACAGCTCATCGAGTCTCCAGAGATTTCGCATAAATTGCAAGAATGCTCCAAAAAAGAATCATCCATATAGATAAGGTAATTGCAACAATTATGCTGTGGCAGAATAAAATGTGAATTCATAATGGCCTCACAATCTTAGAAAAGGTCAAGGGCTTTCTGCAGCTTGTAGCACTGAAGGAAGCCAGTCAGTCTATTGTATCATTGCCAGTTCTTTGAACGAGCTATCAAATTAATTCCATTACCCTCCTCCTTCCTCTTGGGCCCTGAACAATTTCCCCTTCCAGTACTGGAAGTAATTCAGTGACTTTTGCACATGGAAACCTTTAATCCTCAGCTGATCTGGTTTGGAACCATGTGTTTTAAAGTTAACGGGAGGAGCCCATGTTTTCACAAAAACCAAAACAAAAATCACAAAGGTTTCCAGGAGGGAAATCGGGTGAAACTTCTTTAGCCAGTGAGAGATTGGAATGTGGAACTCACCCCTTACCAGTAGTTGAGGCAAATAGCACTGATGCATTTAAGGGTAAGTAAGAGAAGCACATGAAGGAGATGGGAATAAAAGGATATGTTGGTGCAGTTAGATGGTAGACGGTGACAAGACGCTTTTGGGAACATAAACTACACAATGGACCTAAGTAGGCCAAATGGCCTCTTCCTGTGCTGTGAATATTTGTTATCTATTAGAATCCCTACAGTGTGGAAACAGGTCTTTGGCCTAACAAGTCCACTCTGACTCTCCAAAGAGTAACCCACCCAGATCCATTCCTCTACACTATTATCCTATATTTATCCCTGACCAATGCACCTAATATACACGTCCCTGAACACTATGGGCAATTTACAGCCAATTCACCAAACCTGCACATCTTTAGACTGTGGAAACGTATGCAGGCATGGGGAGAATGTACAAACTCCACACAGACAGATGCCCAAGGCTGGAATTGAACTCAGGTTCCTGGCACTGTGAGGCAGCAGTGCTAACCACTGAGCCACCGTGCTGCCCAGGTATTGGTCAGATCACAGATGGAATACAGTGAACAGTTTTCAGACCTTTATCTAAGGAAAGGTATACTGGAATTGGAGGCAGTGCATAGAAGGTTCACTTGGTCGATACTGAATACGAAAGGAGAAAGTGAGGACTGCAGATGCTGGAGCTGAGTCGAGAGTGTGTTGCTGGGAAAGCACAGCCGGTCAGGCAGCATTCAAGAAGCAGGAGAATCGACGTTTCGAGCATAAGCCCTTCAACGGAATCAGGCCCTGATGAAGGGCTTATGCCTGAAATGTCGATTCTCCTGCTTCTCGGATGCTGCCTGACCTGCTGTGCTTTCCCAGCAACACGTTCTTGACTCTGAATAGGGGAGGACTGTCCTAAAAGGAGAGTTTGAGTGGGTTGAGCCTGTGCTCTTTGGAATTTAAGAGAACAAGAGGCAACCTTGTTGATACACACCAGATCCTTAGGGGACTTGACAGGGTAGATGTAGAATGGTTATTTCCCATTGTGGGAGGCCTTAGGACCAGAGGGCATAATCTCAGAATAAAGGGTCACACATTTAAGACAAAGAGGAGGAGGAATTTCTTCCCTGAGAGGACAGTGAATATGTTGAACTCTTTATCAGGGCTGTTGAGGCTGGGTTAAGTACATTCAGACTGAGATCATTAGATTTTAAATAAGTGAGGGAACCAAGAACAATGAAGAAAAGTGGAGCTGAGAATGAACGTGATCTCAGTGAATGGTGGTGCAGAGTTGATGGACTGAATGGCCTACATTTGTTTCTATGCCTTCTGGTCTTATTTTGTCAGTGGTGAAATTTCAGATTGTGTTCCTCCTAAGAAATCTTTGTGGGCTAAATATTTGATAAATTCCAAATCAGGTCCGAGGTCAGAACTGCAGTCCACTCTACATTACTGATACGAGGCTGTGGTACAATTTTCTCCAAATATCAATGTCACCGGCGGAGACAGCAGACTAATTAGCTGCAATTCCTATCTCTGATTTATATGATGTTGGAGGCTGCAAATGCTCAGTGACACTTGACTCATACTGTCTAACACCCTTAGTCACCTGCAGAGACTCATTATTCGACACTGTAAGGTGGCTCAGTGGTTAGCACTGCTGCCTCACAACGCCTGGATGTGAGTTTGATTCCAGCCTCGGGTGCCTGTCTGTGTGGAGTTTGAACATTCTCCCTGTGTCTGTGTGGGTTTGCTCTGTGTGCTCTGGTTTCCTCCCACAATCTAGAGATGGGCAGGTTAGGTGAACTGGCCATGCCAAATTGCCCACAGTGTTCAGGGATGTGTGGATTAGGTGCATTAGTCAGGAGTAAATATAGAGTAATAGGGTGGGGAAATGGGTCTGGGTGGGTTTCTCTACAGAAGGTCAGTGTGGACTTGTTGGGCCAAATGGCGTGTTTCCACACTGTAGGAATCCGTTGACTCCACTCATGACATTTATATGATCTTTTGATCTCCCTGCCCTTGATGTCTCTGCCTGTAAAGTCTAAGTTCTGTGCGCTTCCCTCTCACTTCACCTGACGAAAGGGTTATATTCCAAAAGCTTGCAATTTCAAACAAATCCCTGTTGGACTACAATCTGGTGTCATGTGATTTCTGACTTCAATTAAATGAATCTATGAACAACAAACACGGCAAGTCCTAGAGAAATCAGAAGGTCTGGCAACATCAGAACACTGATGAAGAATCACACTAGATTTGACGTTAGTTTTGCTTCTCTCCATAGATGCTGCCAGACCCAATGAGTTTCTTCAGCATTGTCTGAGTTTGTTTTAGATTTCCAGCAGATGCAGAATTTGGAATTTCAGTTTGATTTATTATTATCGTCACATGCACTGAGATACAGTGAAAAGTATTGTTGTGCGCTAACATGAGAAATCATGTCTTACATAATTACATCAAGATAATATAAGAGAGTGCAAAATATAGTGTCACAACCACAGAGAATGAGCAGAGAAGATCAACTCTAATATAAGAGGTCCATTCATAAATTTGTTAACAGCAGGGAAGAGGCTGTTTTTAAACTCTGCTGGTTTGTGTTTTCAAACTTTTTATCTTATGTCTGATGGAAGTGGGTGAAAGAGAGTATAATCAGAGTGGGAGGGGCCTTTATGTTTGTGCTTTCCCAAGGTAGCGGGAAGTGTAGGTGGAATCAAAAAAAGGAAGGTTGGTTTGTGAGATGGACTGGGCTGCGTTCACAACGCTCTGTAATTTCTTGCGGTTTTGGGCAGAGCAATTGCCATACCAAGCATTTATTCAAAATACAAGCGTATGTTACTGCTGTGACTCAAAACACGTGAAAGAACAGAAGAAAGACTTGGACTTAGGTAAGGATTTTCGCAACCACTTTTATTGCCAGTGAGGTAGTTTCGAAGTGCAGTCACTCTTGCAGTAAATTCAATTGCCGAGTCGGTCACAACAAGCCCCACTGCCCACAATGTCACCATGATTAGATAATCTGTTTTCATGAAGTTGTCCAGACACCAACGAGAACGCCCTTGCTTTTTCTTTGAAGTAGTGTCATAGGATATTTTACATTCATCTGAGCAGGTAGCTGTAGCTTTGATTAGAATGTCTCATCTGAAAGATGGCACCCTCCAATGGTGCAGCATTCCCCTGGCACTCCACTGAAGAGTCAGTATGATTTTCCTCTGAAGTGAACCCACAGTAAGATTTAAAAGGAAAACAAATAACACCCAAAAATGATAAACATCAAACCATGACTCAAGTATTCTCCTAAAATGCACCAGAAGACTGGTTTGAAACACTCAATTTACAACAGGTTAAAATAGCATTTATTACATTACTAGACTAAGAGAACATGAGGACTGCAGATGCTGCAGAGTCAGAAAAGTGTGGTGTTGGAAAAGCACAGCAGGTCAGGCAGCATCTGAGGAGCAGAAGAGTCCATGTTTTGGGCATAAGCTCTTCTTCATTCCTGATGAAGAACTTATGCCCAAAACGCCAATACTCCTGATCTTCTGATGCTGCCTGACCTGCTGTGCTTTTCCAGCATCACACTTTTCGACTATGTTAGACTAGTCAAACAAGGAATATAAGTTTTAAACTCCATCAACGCAATTAGAAAGTTGGCACTTATATTTTTAAAAATCTAATAATCAAAAATGTTAACAGTAGTTAAAAATGGCCATGAAGGTGTGGGATGGAATTAAAAATGCCAATCAGAGATGAAGACTTGTCACCTCACTCAGTGTGGCAGACATATGACTCTTGTGTAATTTACAAGCCATTTAATTCAATGAAGTCACTACTCAGTGGTTCAAGGAGATGGCTCACCAACACCATCCCTGGGCACTTAGTGATGACTGTAAAATGTTGGCCTGGCCAGAGATGCCCACATCCGGAAAATTAATTCAAAAACTAAAATCACAGGACTATGAACAAGGGTTGATGTCCAAGAAGCTACTCAATACTATACATATGGTTTTGTCATAAAATTCCCGATCCTTATCCTTCTCCACACTTGGAGTACTGTATACAGTTTTGGTCTCCCTATCTAAAGATATACTTGCCTTATAAAGGCACACTAGACTGATTCCTGGGATGGCAGGTTTGTCATTGGAGGAAAGATTGAGTCAACTGGGCTTGTATTCACTGAATGTTAGAAGAATAATGGAGGATTTCATTGAAACGTATAAAAGTCTGACAGGGCTGGGGGAGAAGGCACATGTCAGGTATAGACAGCTGGACTCGAGTGAATCCCTAGAGAAGTATAAAGGCAGTAGGAATTAGGGAAATCAGGAAGCAACAAGGAGACATAAGATAGCTTTAGCAAATAGATTTAAGGAGAATCCAAATTCTGTAAGTATATTAAAAGCAAAAAAGTAATTAGGGACCAGGGTTCAATTCTCCCTCAGGCAACTGACTGTGTGGAGTTTGCACATTCTTCCCGTGTCTGCGTGGGTTTCCTCCGGGTGTTCCGGTTTCCTCCCTCAGTCCAGAAAATGTGCAGGTTAGGTGAATTGGCCATGCTAAATTGCCGGTAGTGTTAGGTGAAGGGGTAAATGTAGGGGAATGGCTCTGGGTGGGTTGCTCTTCAGAGGGTCGGTGTGGACTTGTTGGGGCGAAGGGCCTGTTTCTACACTGTAAGTAATCTAAAAAAAATTCCCGAGATCTAATCAGGTGTTTGCCAGATCTTTGTGTGAAGCTAGGGAGAAGTGATTGCTGGACTCCTTTCTGAGATATCTATATCTTTGAGAGCTACAGGTTGAGATGCTGAAAGACTGAAGGTTGGCTAATTTGGTGCCATTATTTAAGGAAGGCTATAAGGAAAAGCCAGAGAAATAGGAAACTTGACTCATTTGATCTTGCCGTCAAAGACTGGGCCCAGGATGTGAAAACAATGTCTTAGTTTTTCCAGGCAAATGACATTGGGGCAGTAGAAAAGTAATAAGTAATTCTCCTGACAGTTTTTGGATATGCAACATTTTCGGTTATTAGGCGCCGAATTTTTCCTGAGGCCCCAGATACTAAAACATTTGAAGAGTTAACAGATTTAGTTAAGGAATATTATGACCCCAAGCCTCCTCTTATTCCGAGACATTATCAGTTTTACTTGGCAGTTTGAGAACCAGGGGAATTTTGGGACTTGATTATCGTAGAATCCCTACAGAGTCATCATTGCATCCCCACAATGTGGAAACAGGTCATTAGGCCCAACAAGTCCACACCGACCCGCTGAAGAATATCCCACCCATGCCCATTCCCCTACTCCATTACTATACATTTACCCCGACTAATGCACCTAACCTACACATCTCTGAACATCATGGGCAATTTAGCATGGCCAATTCATATAACCTACATATCTTTGAAATGTGGGAGGAAACCCACGCAGACACAGAGAGAATGTGCAAACTCCACACAGTCGCCCGAAGCTGGAACCGAACCCAGGTCCCTGGTGCTGTGAGGCAGGATCATTAACCACTGAGCCACCATGCCGCCCCAAATTCAGTTATGATTAGGTTAAGACAACTGGCAGAGGCATGCGACTTTCATTTAACCCTTAATGAGATGCTGAAAGACCATTTGGTAGATGGGATTAATGATGTAACCATACAAAAGTGCCTGCTAAATGAAGCCCAACTGGACTTTAAACAGGTACTCCAACTAGCACTGTCATTTCAAAATGCGGCAAGTGGAGCATATGAGTTACAGGGTATTCCGAAGGAGGGGGAACACCCTTGCCAATCTGACTGAGCTTGGGGAACACCACTTGAGTGAAGGCAATTGCTTAGCCTCGCACAGGACATATCCTGAACAGAGGAACACTAGGCCAGGTCCTGTGACATACAAAATTCGGGTCAGTGAGGCGATTCTGAATGAGCATGTGAAAGCTTCGAATTCAAGTGGGGCAGGAGCAAAATGTACCCATCGTTTACCAGGAGAATATTCAAGTGTTTCTTAAATTGAATGGTATCTCTCATATAAGGACAGCTTCATACCATCCATCATTCAATGGTCTGGCAAAAGGAACAGTCCAAACCTTGAAGGCAGGCTTAAGGAAACAGCCTATCGCTTCATTAGATACCAAACTGTCCTGTTCCGAATGTAGGTTTGCTTGCTGAGCTGGAAGGTTCATTTCCAGACGTTTCGTCACCCTACTAGGTAACATCTTCAGTGGGCCTCCAGGTGAAGCACTGTACATGATTCCTGCTTTCTATTTATGTTTGGGTTTCTTTGGGTTGGTGATGTCATTTCCGGTGGTGATGTCATTTCCTGTTCTTTTTCTCAGGGGGTGGTAAATGGGGTCTAATTCAATGTGTTTGTTGATAGATTTCCATTTCGAGTGCCATGCTTCTAGGAATTCTTGTGCGTGTCCTTCCTTAAGTAAGAATACTAGTTTTGCACAACAAGCAAGACTAATCTCATTTACAAAATACCGTGCAAGGACTGTAACAAACATTACATTAGACAAACAGGCAGAAAACTAGCCACCAGGATACATGAACACCAACTAGCCACAAAAACGATATGACCCTCTCTCATTAGTGTCCTTACACACAGATAAGAAGGATACCATTTCGACTGGGACAACACATCCATCTTAGGACATGCCAAACAGAGACACGCACGAGAATTCCTAGAAGCATGGCATTCCAAACAGAATTCTATCAACAAACACATCGAGTTAGGCCCTATCTACCAACCCCTGAGAAAAAGAACGAGAAATGACATCACCTCAGGAAATAACATCACCAACCCAAAGAAACCCAAACATATAAATAGAAAGCAGGAATCATGTACAGTGCATCACCTGGAGGTCCACTGAAGATGTTACTTAGTGGGGTGACGAAACATCTGGAAATGAACCTTCCAGCTCACCGAGCAAACCTACATCCAGAACCTCAGTCTGAGCTACAAGTCTTCTCAGAACTCGCTGTCCTGTTCCTATTTGATTGTGGGACCAGCCTTCATATAACTATACGAATAGCTCCAGAAGAGTTGCTAATGGGGAGAAGACTCCACACCAGGATAAATCTGATCTTCCTGGACCTGGGTGGGGAGGGTGAAATGGCTTTCAGGAATGCTAACGCTGGACACAAGAGTCCACTAAAGCAAGACAGTTTGCTTCAGGGGTGGAGTTTGGTGAAAGAACCATGGAAATGGCACTGCATGGGAAAGAGGCACGGGCAACGTGAGGTCAGGTCCAGTGATGTATAAAGTTCAGGTAGGTGTGATGGTCTTGAACAAGCACATGGGCCGCCTGAAACTCCAAACTTGCAAATGGTGCAGGAGGAAATCATGCCTGGCTCCTTAACAGCCTTTCTGATTGTTCCGGAACCCATGTGTTCTCCCTCTCCATCAAGTGTTGAAGATACCTCAGAATCAGAGATGGACATAGCAGATGTTGTCACCTCACACATGTGCCGCCTGAAGAGGAAAATGAATTTCTTCCGAGACACTCTGGCACAAGAAGTGAGATAATGTGTGTTACATACCGCCCATATCAGAGTCAGACTGGGAGGAACCTGACTCAGTGCTGAAATGTCCCAGGAGGGGCTATGAAAGAAACCGACCTATGTCCTCAGACTCAGAGGGGCAGGGATGCAGTGAATGTCACAGAGTCAGCCGGGTGGACCTCATAGAATATGAGTTCCTGATTGGGGTTGTTAATCTGGTCCAATCAGAGAACCTGGCTGACAGGTGTAAACAGGAGCGTCAGAGATTCTGCTCACTCAGCGCTGGCTCTGAGGGAGCTGGATCAATGTCAAGGACTTTCCACATGTAAATAAAGGATAAATTGGTGACTGGATACTGTGGAATTATTTCCATGTGTGACCCAGATAACCTCTGGAAATGGAAGTAACATTATCCTGGTGACAGAGACCATAGAAGAATGGAGTTTCACTTAACCTGGGATGAACTATTATTTGGGTAATGCCATTTTTAAAAAGGGCCAACTTCAATACAATGAGTCAAAAGCTTCAACAAATTGACTGAAAGGAGGATACAGAATCTTAAAAATGAATCTTATCCAAGGATAAAGGGACTACATTTACAAAATGTACAATTGAAGATGCAGAATACATATGTGCAGGGACTAGTAAATATAGACTGAAGAAATGACTCTCAAAAGATTCACACCACAACACAAAAGGATTTGAGAACAAAAAGTCTTGGTGGCCACAGAACAAATGGATGAAGGAGCCTACATAGGATCTTCCAAAAGTATGAAAAAGGCAAGTCAGAAGGGAACTGGAAATAAAAACAGCTGCACAGACCAAACCGAGTACTTAATTTATGTTGAGAACATTCATTAGGGAGGTAGTTCATCACTGGGCCTTCTACAAGTGTAGCGATTTAATGCCATATTGATCAATGTCACCAGTTTCTGAAATCACAGCAAATGGATAGCAGCTTGCCCGGATGAGTGCAATCCCAATAACACTCAAGAAGCTCGACACCATCCAGGACAAAGCAGCCCACTTGATGGGTCCACATCCACATTCACTCCCTCTAGTATTAATGGACAGGAGCAGCAGTGTGTAGCATCTGCAAGAAGCACAGCAGAAATTCACCAAAGCTCTTTTGACAGCACCTTCCAAACCTACAACCATTATCTTCTAGAAGGACAAGGATAACAGACATATGGGAACACCACCATCTGCACGTTCCCTCCAAGCCACTCACCATTGTTAGAAATAAATCTCCAATCCTTCAGCATTGCTGGGTCAAAATCCTTGATTCCCTCCCTAACAGCATTGTGGGGCGACCTATGGCATGTGGACTGCAGTGATTCAAGAAGGTTGCGTTCTACCTTCTCAAGGACAACTGGGAGTGGGCAATAAATACTGGCCCAGCCAACGATGCCCACCTCCCACGATTGAATAAGAAAGTGTATGGTTTTTTTTGAGGATGGTGGGTGTTGCAGGTACTGGTGGTGATCCCATGTGCATGATGCCTATGTCCTTTTGGTTTGACCTCTTACATAACTGCTTCCAGCATGCATCAGTGGAGGAAATGAGTATATAAAGTGGTTGATGGAGTGCCAACTGAGCAGCCTGTGTTGCCTTGGATAGCTCTAAGCCTTTTGAAAGTTTTGGTAAAATTGCAGTTATATCAACAAATTGGAAATAATTATATTCACTTAGTTGACAGAATCTACTGAAACAAAGTTTTGAACAGAATGTTCAAAGCGAATACTCGCTAACATAATTATAGCAAAGACTTGCAAGTCTGAAGATTCCAGAAGAGAAACTAAAATGAACAGAGACTAACAGGTTCATGCAGGCGACAACTAAAGTCTGATTTTCTTCAACACAAGGACATTCTACTGACTGACTGCGTTATGCTATCAGTTCCAAATAAATGACGATGAAGAGAATGTGTTCACAATTAGTTTGACTTAATATCCAACCAGTCAACAGAAAATTGTGCATCTAAGCACTTTGACAGAAAACAATGAGTCACCCAAAAACAGCTTTGCCAAGGAATGAGCATTTTAAAATTCTGATAAAAATTGTGTAACATTCTTGAAATGACAGTAAGTCCAACCACTCTAATTAAGCACTCAAATACTCATGTACAAAAACCTGAAGACAACTATTATTAACTTATCCAGAGCCTACAAAGACTAGGCTTTGAAAGGGAAATTATAGTGTCAAAAATCAGTGCTAAAGAACAAGCTTCATCATTTGTCATGCTAGCCAAACAAATTATGAATGATGCATACAAGTATCTTTGGGTGATGGGAAGGTACAGACCTTATACATGGAGACATTCAGCATGGAAACAGACCTTTCAGTCCAACTACTCCTTGCTGAACGTAATCCCAAATTAAACTAGTCCCACCTGCCTGCTCCTTGCCCATGTCCTTCCAAACCTTTCCTATTCATGTACCTGTCCAAATGTCTTCTAAAGGTTGTAATTGTGCCCACATCCACCACTTCCTCAGGAAGTTCATTCCATATGTGAACCAACCTGTGTAAAAAGAATTGCAGCTCATCTTTTTTAAATCTCTCTGCTCTCACCTTAAAAACATGCCTGCAAGTCTTGAAATTCCCCATTCTAGGGAAAAGACAACTACCATTAACTCTATTTATACCTCATATTATTTTATAAAGTTCAAGAAGATCGTCTCTCAACTTCCTACGCTCCAGTGAAAAAAAGTCCAAGCTTATCCAGCCTTTCTTTAACAACTCAAACCTTTCATACGTGGCAACCCCCCCCTGGTAAATCTCTTTTGAACCCTCACCAGCTAAATAGTAGCTTCCAGTAACTGGGTGACCAGCACTGGACACAGTATTCCAGAAGGGGCCTCACCAATGTCCTGTACAATCTCAACATGCCTTCCCAACTCCTATATTCAAAGGTCTAAGCAATGAAGGCAAGTGTGCTAGATGCCTTTTTAACCACCCTGCCTTTATGTGATATAAACTTCAAAGAATTATGTACCTGAACCCTAGGTCTCTCTGTTCTAAAAACACTACCCAAGGCTCTACCTTTAATTGTGTAAGCCCTCGCCTTCTGTGTTGTACCAAAACACAGTACCTTGCATTTATCCAGATTGAACTCCATTTGCCATTTTTCAGCCCATTGACCCATTTGATCAAGATCCATTTGTAATTTTTGAAAATTTCTTCACTGTCTTCTATGACAACAATTTTGGTGTCCTCCGCAAACTTACTGACCATGCCTTCTATATTCTCATCCAAATCATTTATATAACTGATAAACAAAAGAGGACCCAGACCCGATCCCTGTGGTACACCACTGGTGTTGTTGACAAACTCACTAACCATGCCTTCTATATCTTCATCCAAATCATTTAGATAAATGACAAAAAAAAGGACTCAGAACCGATCCCCGTGGTACACCGCTGGTCACAGGCCTCCAGCCTGAAAAGCAACCCTTCCCCACTTCCCCACAGTCTCCTGCTGTTAAGCCAATTATGTATCCGATTGGCAAGCTCACCCTGAATCCCATGTGACCTAACTTTACTAATTGGTCGAACCTCGTCAAAGGCTTTACTGAAATCCAAATAAAAAACATCTACTGCACAGCCATCATCAATCTTTTTGGTAAGTTCCTCAAAAAATTTCAATCGAGTTTATGAGACATGATTTTCCTCGCACAAACCATGCTGACCGGACCGAATCATCTTTCTGAATGAAGCAGACTCATGACAGCTAATGGCAATGTGAGAAATGGGTGATGTGACAGGGCTCATTTTACCAACTTACTCAGCAGTTCATTGGCTCTGGGGCCAGGGAGGTATTGGATGTGGTAATGTCTCGGTACACACAGCTCAAAGTGCCTGGCTAAAATTCTGAGGACACGGATTTGAATTCCACCATGACAGATAGTGATTTGTAAGTTAAATAAAAGTCTGGAATAAAAAGCTAGTGTAATGCTGATCTGGTAACCACTATCAACTGTTGTAAAAACCCATCTGGTTCCCTAATGTTCTTTAGGAAAAGAAATCCGCTGTCCTTACCTGATCTGGCCTATATGTGACTCCAGAATCTCAATAATATGACTAAATCTTAACTGTAAGTGAGGCCCACATCCCATGAACAAACTTTAAAAAAGTCTACTCCTGCTCCTACTTCTTATACAATTGTCAGTTCCTAGTGTCAGTGTGCATCCAAGGTGTGTGGACAGGTTGATCATCTCTTCACCATTTACCTTTGCAGTAACCAATGAGTACAGTACTCTAACTCCATGAAAACCTGCACCTTTAATTTGACAGAATTGGATGATCTACAGTTTGCGGCAGAGACATCTCCTTCATCCACTAGATGCCCAGTGAATTGCTCCAACACTGCTGTTACATTTTATTTTTCCCTGCTGGCTGACAAGTGTTTGCAATTGCATTACCCATTGAAAGGCTTAAAGTGAAACTCAAGATTGCTAAAGGGGCAGAAATGGCTTTTAGTAGGGTGATGTGCTTTTCCTGTCAGATTTGAAAAACCAAGGAGAGAAAACAAGGAGAGACTACGTCTGCAGCAAGTGTGTTTGGATGTCAATCCTATCGGATCGCATGGATTGGTTGGAGTATCAGTTAGGGGTAATCAGGAGTCTACAAGAGCAAAGGGATGTGGTGGATGGCAATTTCAGAAGATAGAAAATTTGCAGATACAGTCAGGTAGATGGTTTAACCCTAGGAATGGTAGGAGAGGTAGCCAGGTAGTGCAGGAATCTCCTGTGGCTATCCCTATCTCAAACAGAAATGCTATTTTGGATACTGGAGGTGGCAGAATGGCCTCTCAAATGAGTATAGCACTGACGGCTAGGTTTCTGGTACCGAGACTGGCTCTACTATAATCAGAGGTATGTTAGGTTCCAAGCGATTGATTGTAATTGGGGACTCTCCGGTCAGGGGATGAGAGGGACGTCTCTGCAGTGGACAGTGAGACATCAGGATGGTGTGTTGCCTCCCTTAGTCGAGCAGGTCTCAGAAAGGATGCAGAATATGCTGAAAAGGGAGAGTGACTAGCACAAGGTTGTGGTGCTCGTTGATACCAATGACATAGGTACGGAAAAGGATGAGGTCCTGCAGAGAAAATATAGGGAAGTGGGCATGAGGTGGAGAAGTAGATCCTAAAGGGTAGTCATATCTGAACTACTACTGACGCCACATCCTAGGAGGATAGAGCAGATGAATGCGTGACTGAAGGGCTGGTGCAAGGAGCAGGGATTCACATTTTTGGACTAACGGGATCTCCCCAGGAGTATAAATGACCCATGTAAGAGGGACGGAAAGGGGTCCAATATTCTTTGGGGCAATTTGTTCATGCTACTCGGGGGTTGGGGGTGTTGGAAGAACCAAAGTGATAGTGAGAAAAGAGAAAAGGCTGAGGTCGGGGCTGGTACAGTGGATATGTAGAACAAGTTAAATAGTCAAGGTAGACAAGAGCTTGGCAGACAATGAGGTAAGACTGAAACTAAACTTATTACAGTACATTAGATTTTTTAGATTACATTACAGTGTGGAAACAGGCCCTTCGGCCCAACAAGTCCACACCGACCCGCCGAAGCGCAACCCACCCATTCCCCTACATTTACCCCTTACCTAACATTACGGGCAATTTAGCATGGCCAATTCAACTGACCTGCACATCTTTGGACTGTGGGAGGAAACCGGAGCACCCGGAGGAAACCCACGCAAGATATGGGGAGAACGTGCAAACTCCACACAGTCAGTTGCCTGAGGCGGGAATTGAACCCGGGTCTCTGGCGCTGTGAGGCAGCAGTGCTAACCACTGTGCCACCGTGCCGCCCATTTATTTCAATGCAAGAGGCCTGACAGAGAAGGCAGATGAACTTAGGGCATGGTTGGAAATATCACAGCAATTACAGGACAGAGATGTGGCACAGAGATGAACAGGACTGCCAGCTTAATGTTCCAGGGTACAGCTGCTATAGGATGGATAGAAAGGTGGGGCAGTGGGGAGGGGGGACGGTGCAAGAGAGAAGGGGGAGTGGTGTTTTGTAGTTAAAGTTAACACTATGGCTGCGCTTATGTAGGATATCCCTGGGAGATTGTCCAGTGAAATTATATGGATAGAACTGGAAAATAAGAAAAGGATGATCACATTTTTGGGAAATCGAGAAACAAATATGAAAGGAGATCTCAGATATCCTTAGGGCTGTATAAGAATAATAGGGCTGTAACAGTAGGGGATTTCAACTTTCTAAACAAAGACTGGGATTGCCATAGAGTTAAGGACACTCTCTTATTCACTACCAGAGAAGGAGCAAGACTTGACCTTCTGTTGTAAATAAGGCAGGGCAAGTTATGGCGATGTTAGTGGGAGAGCACTTTGGGGCAAGTATTCACTATTCTATAACTTTTAAAATAGGTATGGAAAAGGATAGAACTGATCAAGAAGTTAAAGTTTTAAACTGGAGAAAGGACAATTTTGACAGTATTAGATTGGAACTTACAAAAGTTCATTGAGAGAGCTATGCATAGGTAAAGAGATGGTTGGGAATTGGGAGAGTTCAGAGATTGTATATTCCTGTTCGGGTGAAGGGAGAGGCTGGTAGGTGTAGGGAATGCTGGATGATGAGAGAGATGGAGGCTCTATGCTAGAAAAAGGAGATATATATCAGGTATAGACAGATGGGATTGAGTGAATCTCTCCAGGAGTATAAGGGCAGTAGGAGTATACCGAAGAGGGAAATCAGGAGGGCAAAACGGGGACCTGAGATAGCTTTGGCAATTGGAGTTGAGGAGAATCCAAATTCTGTAAGTACTATAAGGGCAAAAGCGTAACTAGGGAGAGAATAGGGCCCCCTAAAGATCAATGTGGTGCCTATGTGTGGAACCACAGGAATGGGTGAGACACTAGACAAATATTTAGTGTCAGTATTTACTATGGAGAAGTGCACAGACGCTAGGGGACTTGGGAAATAAACACCAATGCCTCGAAAAGAGTTCATATTACAGAGGAAGAAGTGCTGGGGGTCTTAAAACTTATAAAGGTGGATAAATCCCCAGGACCTGATCAGGTGCTTCCTAGAAGTTTGTGGGTAGTTCGGGAAGTGATTGCTGGGCCCTTTGCTGAGACATTTATATCATTGACAGCCACAGGCGATATGCCAGGAGACTGGAGGTTGGCTAACGTGGTCCAATTATTTAAGAAAGACTGTAAGGAAAAATGAGGGAACTATAGACAGTTGAGCCTGACATCAGTGATGGGTATGTTATTGGAGGGGATTCTGAGGAACAGAATTTACATTCATGTGAAAAGGACTGATTAGGGATAGTCAACATGGCTTTGTGCATGGGAAATCTTGTTTCACTAACTTGATTGAGATTTTTGAAGAAGTGACAAAGGAGATTGATGAAGACAGAGCAGTAGATGTTGTCTGTATGGACTTCAGCAAAGTTTTTGACGAGGTTCTGCATTGCAGACCGGTTAGTAAGGTTAGATCACATGGGATCCGGGAGAGCTAGCCAATTGGATACAAAATTGGCTAGAAGACAAGAAACAGAGGGTGGTGGTAGAGGGTTGCTTTTCAGACTAGAGGCCTGTGATCAGCGGTGTACTGCAAGAATTAGTGCTGGGGCCTACTGTCTTTTTGACATTTAAATAAATAATTTGGATGTGAATGTAGGAGGAATGCAGACGACACCAAAATAAATAACATTGTGGGCAATGAAGAAGATTCTCTCAGTGTATAACATGATTTTGATCAGATAGGTCAATTAGCTGAAGAGTGGCAGGTAGAATGTAATTTAGATAAATGCGAGGTGTTGCATTTTGCTAAGGCAAACCAGGGCAGGACTTATCCAGTTAATGGAAGGGCCCTGGGGCGTGTTGCCAAACAAAGAAACCTGGGGGTGCAGGCGCACTGTTCCTTGAAAGTGGAGTCACAGGTAGACAGGGTGGTGAAGCAGGCATTTGGCACGTTTGTTTTATTGATCAGTGCATTGCATATAGGAGTTGGGAGGTCATTGTGCAGCTGTACAGTGAGTAGCAAGGGCACTTTTGGGGTATTGTGCACAATTCTGGTCACCCTTCTATAGGAAAGACGTTGTTAAACTTGTGAGGGTGCAGAACAGATTTATAAGGATATCGCCTAGATTGGAGAGCTTGAATTATGGGGAGAGGTTGAATAGGCATTTTTCTCAGGAACGCTGGAGACTGAGGGGTGACCTCATAGCGATTTACAAAATCATGTGGGGCCTAGATAGGGTGAATAGATTCCAGGATAGAGGGAGTCTAAAACTAGAGGGCAGAGGTTTAAGATGAGAGGGGAAAAATTTAAAAAGGACCTGAGGGATACATTCTTTCACACAGAAGGTGGTGCATGTATGGAATGATAGGAAGGGTTTAGAGGGATATGGATCTATCAAATGCTGGCAAACGGATTGGGTCAGATTGGGATGTCTGCTTGGCGTAGATCAAAGGGTCA
Source organism: Chiloscyllium plagiosum (assembly GCF_037043375.1). Lineage (NCBI taxonomy): Eukaryota > Metazoa > Chordata > Chondrichthyes > Orectolobiformes > Hemiscylliidae > Chiloscyllium > Chiloscyllium plagiosum. The sequence continues at coordinate 116,646,442 of NW_028270143.1, read as the reverse complement.
GTTTCCGTGCTGTAAAACTATGACTCAAAGATATTTTTGGTCATTCTTACTTAAAAGCAGAACCTAGATGTTTAGCAGCATTAGTAGTTTATAATCTTATGGCTAATTTATTTAGATAAATATGAGGGGTTGCATTTGATGAGGCAAACAGGGCATGACTTCTACACTTAATGGTAGGGCTTTGGGGTGTGTTGCCAAACAAAGAGTTAAACAGGAACAAAATACAGCCATAAAAATTAATAGAAACTGACTTTGCACAAGTGAAAGCACAGGTTTTGTTGGTAACAACTCTTTATGTTTTTTGCTGACTAACTCTGGTTTTGTACTGTGTTTCCAGGATTGAGCATCAAGATAATCCTGGATCTCAATAAATCCCAAACTCTGTACTGGAACACTGGGAGGCTTCTCAGGACACAGTAATGCTGTCTGTAAAAAAATGTTCACAAACTGCACTGACAGAGTAAAACATAATTACCTTCTGCCTCCTTTGACTTCCATTGTACATTTTACACAGGAGAAACATATTCAAAAAACAGCTTTTCATTTAAGCAATGCTGTGATCAATCATGGCTGTGTGAATGGGCTAGAACATGACAGGTGGAATACAAAGCAATTGAGTTCTGCAGAACAAAGAAAAGCCATTCAGCCCGTCACTCCTGTGCTGGTCAAAAACAACCATTCTAACTATTCTAATTCCACTTTCCAGCACTTGGCCTATAGCCTTGTATGCATTGGCATCGCAAGTGCACATCTAAATACTTCTTAAATGTTATAACAATTCCTGCTTCTAGCTATCAGCAACTTTCAGGGAACCACTGGCTACCTCATCCACACAAAAGTAAATGCAATAGCTGCAATTTGCAGAATGAGGCACCTTGTCTAACTGGTTAAAATCTTACTTTGCAGCCTACAGCCCACTTCCTGTTGTCCTGAAAGTTGTTGAGTGTGAGTTGCCACCAATATGGTTAGTGCATCTGGAACCTTGGTATATGACAGGAAATGACAATGCATCTCCCTCAACAATTACATTTACGAGTTGAAGAAAGACTGAGAAAAACCGTGAATTAGAGGCAAATCAGATATGGAATGAGACATAAAAAGAGAAAAGGTTAAGGGTTAAAGAAAAGAGACAGAAAATTAATAAGAATAATTAAAATTAACATCTTTTAAATTCACTATCTGAAGAAATTAGACATCACATCTTTTATTACACGTTAAGTACCAGGTTAAGAAAATCTGACTATCTATAAACAGGAGTTGCCTGAAAGTGGGTAGACAATAGACAATAGACAATAGGTGCAGGAGTAGGCCATTCAGCCCTTCGAGCATGCACCGCCATTCAATATGATCATGGCTGATCATTCCTAATCAGTATCCTGTTCCTGCCTTATCTCCATAACCCTTGATTCCACTATCTTTGAGAGCTCTATCCAACTCCTTCTTAAATGAATCCTTAGAGTGGGCCTCCACTGCCCTCTGGGGCAGAGCATTCCACACAGCCACCACTCTCTGGGTGAAGAAGTTTCTCCTGAGCTCTATCCTAAATAGTCTACCCCGTATTTTTAAGCTGTGCCCTCTGGTTCGGCACTCACCCATCAGTGGAAATATGTTTCCTACTGCCAGAGTGTCCAATCCTTTCATAATCTTATATGTCTCAATCAGATCCCCTCTCAGTCTTCTAAACTCAAGGGTATACAAGCCCAGTCGCTTCAGTCTTTCAATGTAAGGTAATCCTGCCATTCCAGGAATTGACCTTGTGAACCTACGCTGCACTCCCTCAATAGCCAGAATGTCTTTTCTCAAATTTGGAGACCAGAACTGCATACAGTACTCCAGGTGTGGTCTCACCAGGGCCCAGTACAGCTGCAGAAGCACCTCTTTGCTTCTATACTCAATTCCTCTTGTTATGAAGGCCAGCATGCTATTAGCCGTCTTCACTACCTGCTGTACCTGCATGCTTGCCTTCATTGACTGGTGTACAAGAACACCCAGATCTCTCTGTACTGCCCCTTTACATAAATTGATTCCATTGAGGTAGTAGTCTGCCTTCCTGTTCTTGCCACCAAAGTGGATAACCGTACATTTATCCACATTAAACTGCATCTGCCATGCATCTACCCACTCACCTAACTTGTCCAGGTCACCCTGTAATCTCCTAACATCCTCATCACATTTCACCCTGCCACCCAGCTTTGTATCATCAGCAAATTTGTTAATGTTATTGCTGATACCATCTTCTATATCATTAACATATATTGTAAAAAGCTGTGGTCCCAGCACGGATCCCTGCAGTACTCCACTGGTCACTGCCTGCCATTCCGAAATGGAGCCGTTTATCACTATCCTTTGTTTCCTATTAGCCAACCAATTTTCAATCTACTCTAGTACTTTGCCCCCAATACCATGCACCCTAATTTTACTCACTAACCTCCTGTGTGGGACTTTATCAAAAGTTTTCTGAAAGTCCAGGTACACTACATCTACTGGATCTCCCTCGTCCAACCTCAGAGTTACATCCTCAAAAAATTCCAGAAGATTAGTCAAGCATGATTTCCCCTTCATAAATCCATTCTGACTCTGTCCTATCCTGTTACTACTATCCAGATGTGCAGTAATTTCATCCTTTATCAAAGACTCCAGCATCTTTCCCACCACTGAGGTCAGACTAACTGGTCTATAATTTCCTGCTTTCTCTCGCCCACCTTTCTTAAAAAGTGGTATAACATTAGCCACCCTCCAATCCTCAGGAATCGACCCCGAATCTATTGAACTCTGGAAAATAATCACCAACGCATCCACGATTTCCTGAGCCACCTCCTTCAGTACCCTGGGATGCAGACCATCAGGCCCCGGAGACTTATCAACCTTCAAACTGTATTTTTGAAACAGTGTAGTTCCAGGGTCTGCGTTAGGGTCATGCTCTGTATTATTGATTATTCTTTTCCTCAGATTTTTTTCTCATGGTTTTCTTCTGCTGAGTCCCGTATCTGTCTGTTTCAGAAAGAGGAACATCCTCCTTTTGTTCCTGTTGTGGAACAGGATCATTATCCTAGACTTCAGGGGGATTCTTGTCCTCGGGTTTACCTTGGTTCCTCTCCATCAGGCACATGTGGGCGAGTTGAGGTGAGAGAAAGCCGTGACCACTGGAGAACATGCTGTAGTTCCACTGGGTCTCTAAGGGTACATGTGGCATAGCCTGAGGAGGTTGACCAGACTCTTGGGACTGCACTGCCATTTGCACTTGAACACTTTGGATGGGATTCATCCTAGACCTATCAGAGCTTTGGAGGGAAGCACCAATTTTCAGGTTAACCTGGATTCTAAGCTCTTTAGTATATGCTTCAGGGTTCTTCATTATACTCATTAGTTGGATTTTTTATTAATTCAGGCAATTTTATTTTACACCAGACCATTAAATTAACTTGCTATGTAGAGCTTTGAACTCACGAATGATCCAGGTTGCCATTCCCCTGTAGCTTTAAGTGACAAATCATCATGGGTCACCAGACCCAAAAAGTTAACTTTGATTTCTCTGCACAGATGCTGCCAGACCTGCCGAGTTTTCCCAGCAACTTCTGTTTTTGTATCTGACTCACAGCATCCGCAGATCTTTTGGTTTTTATGAATTTAAATTGAACTGCTTGCTCGAAGTATAAAATAGTACCACACAGAAGGAAGAATTTAAAGTCCTTTAAGTCTGTGCTAGCTCTTTCCAAGAGTAGCTAGTCTGATTTGTGATTAAAAGGCATTTGGATGGGTATATGAATAGGAACTGTTTGGAGGAATATGGGCCGGGTGCTGGCAGGTGGGACTAGATTGGGTTGGGGTATCTGGTCGGCATGGACAGGTTGGACCGAAGGGTCTGTTTCCATGCTGTACATCTCTATGACTCCATATCCTGAAACGTTTTCTCTTTTAAGTTTTCATCCAATTCTCTTTTGTAAGTTACAATTTAATTTGTTTCCACCATCCCATCAGTCAGTTCAATCATAGATTTCGCTGCTCCTTGGATGCTGCCTGAACTGCTGTGCTCTTCCAGCACCACTAATCCAGAATCTGGTTTCCAGCATCTGCAGTCATTGTTTTTACCTCAATCAAAGTCCTAGCTGTTCATTCTGCTTTAAAAAAGTTTTTCCCTGTGCTCACTGTCTCTCATTTTGAAAATCACCTTAAATCTGTGGCATCTGGTTATGGAGCTCTATCTTGTCCTTATTAACTCTTTACTTATCCCTGGTCATGCCTCACAAGCTTTATTGAGTCCTTTGAGGATGTGATGAGACAAGTTAATGAAGATCGAGCAGTGGATGTGGTGTATATGAATTTCAGTAAGACATTTAATAAGATTCCCCTTAGGCAGGCTCATTCAGAAAATTAAGAGGTATGGGATACAGGATTGGCTGGTTGGAAGAAGACAGTGAGTGGTAGTAGATGGAAAGTATTCCGCCTGGAGGTCGGTGACCAGTGGTGTCCTGCTGGGATCTGTTCTTGGGCCTCTGCTCTTTGTAGTTTTTATAAATGACTTGGATGACGAAGTGGAAGGGTGGGTTAGTAAGTTGGCTGATGACACAAAGGCCGGTGGTGTTGTAGATAGTGTCGAGAGCTGTTGCAGGAGACAACAAGAGAGTGAGAGGATGCAGAGCTGGGCTGAGAAGTGGCAGATAGTGTTCAACCTGGATAAATGCAAAATGATTCATTTAGAAAGGTTGAATTTGAATGCTGAATACAGGGTTAAAGACAGGATTCTTGGCAGTGTGGAGGAACAGCGTGATCCTGGGGTCCACGTACATAGATCCCTCAAAGTTGCCACCCAAGTTGATAGGATTGTGAAGAAGGTGTATGGTGTTTTGGCTTTCATTAACAGGGGGATTGAGTTTAAGAGCTGTGAGGTTTTGTTACAGCTCTATAAAACCCTGGTTAGACCACACTTGGAATATGTGTCCAGTTCTGGTCACCTCATTATAGGAAGGATGTAGATGCTTTAGAGAGGGTGCAGAGGAGATTTACCAGGATGCTGCCCGGATTGGAGGGCATGTCTTATGAAGAGAGGTTGAGTGAGCTCGGGCTTTTCGCACTGGAGAGAAGAAGGAAGAGAGGTGACTTGATAGAGATGTACGTAATGAGAGGCATAGATAGAGTAGATAACCAGAGACTTTTCCCCATGGCAGAAATAGCTGTCACGAGGGGTCATAATTTTAAAGTGATTGGAGGAAAGTATAGGGGATATATCAGAGGTATATTTGTTACGCAGAGAGTGGTGGGTGCATGGAATGCACTGCCAGTGCTGATAGTAGAGTCAGAGACATTAGGGACATTTAAATGACTGCTGGACAAGCACACTGACGGCAGTAAATTGAGGGGTGTGTAAATTAGGTTGATCTTAGATTAAGATAAATGCTCGACACAACATTGTGGGGCTAAGGGCCTGTACTGTGCTGTACTGTTCTATGTTCAAAGCCCTTCAGATTTTCAACACATCCACCAGATCTCAACTTAACCATGTCTGTATTAAGGTCAGCAATCCCAGCTTTCATGCATACTGTATCTGGACAACTTGCTGACTTCTCAATCAATACTCTGCAGGAAGAATTGTGTAAAGAGATTAGAGGAAAATAAATCAAGGAAATTGCATTTCCCAACTGGGGAGGAAATGTCAGTGGACCCAGGTTACCCATCTATTCCATTGGCCAATACACATTTTATGTTACCAGGTCTAAGAATGGAAAAATACGTTTGTATATCTTGACTTGGCCTGGCTTGCCACAGTCATGTGACCTCTACCTGTGCTGTTAATTGGTTTCACTTCAGCTTGTGGCAGCCATTGAATACCTTACTTAAAACAACAAACTCCTTTTTTTTGGGAAAAGAGAGGTTGAGAGATAAATGGAGTTTTTGATGATTTTGTCAGGGTACAATCAAGGGTCTGCAAGTCAAGGTCTGGCAGTAAACATTACACAGTGAACTCGCTCACAACAAACACCACCAAAGCAGACTAACCGGTCTTTATCAAAGTTACAAACTGACTGCTGCCTGCTCTTTATTAAGGTAGCACTTCACAAGTTTTAGATTTCTCTGTTCACAAATCCAGTGAAAGTCTTAGATTGCATCAGTTTCTTAACAGCTATGCTGGATCCTAATGCAAACGTACAACATAATGTTTCCACTATTGAAAAAGCTTCTGAGCATGTTGTTTAATCTCTAGAAATGTTCTTCATGGGCTATCTCTAACAATATATCTGATGCTGATACTAAAGATATTGGATTAAAACTGGGAAAACTGAATAAATATTATATGTCAATTGTCATGTGTTACAACCATTTCCTTCAGTGTACTGGCAGCAGGTAAAGTTTATGTTTATTCAAAGGTATTGAGTGATAAGCAAGAAGTAAAAAGTAAATAGTGGATAGCTATCTGTACTGCACCAAGGAATGAAGGACGTATATTGAGGTTGTTTTATTTGTCTTAATGTCCTGGTAAATTGAAGACAGATGCTCAGATTTCCATAAAACATTCACAACTCTTGGGTTCAAATGCGGCTCCTACAATTCTATGACATATTTGCTGCAGGCATTATCAAGTGTTCTCTGTCTCTCTGGAGATGTGAAACTGTGGCACATCTGCCCTCTTGGATGAATATATTTAAACTAATCCCATGCCATGGCACCTTTCAAAGTAGGGCAGGGGAGTTATCTCTGGTGTCTTGACCAATGGTAACTCTTCAATCATCATTACCAAAACAGACTGTCTGGGCATTGTTACAGAGTTGTTCATCAGATGCTGTTATGTGCAGATTTGGCTTGTGTCTTTCTGACACAACAAGGGTGCTTGTATTTCTAAAAAAAATGCTTCAATACTTTGTGATGCCCTCAGACACTAAAAGGTGCTAGAGAAATGCAAGGATCAAGAGTATGGTGCTGAAGTGTAGGGTGGCACGGTGGCACAGTGACAAGCACTGCTATCTCACAGCGCCAGAGACCCAGGTTCAATTCCTGCCTCGGGCAACTGTCTGTGTGGCGTTTGCACATTCTCCCTGTATCTGTGTGGGTTTCCTCCCACAGTCCAACAATGTGCAGGCTAGGTGAATTGCCCGGAGTGTTAGGTGTAGGGGAATGGGTCTGGGTGGGTTGCTTTTTGGAGGGTTGGTGTGGACTTGTTGGGCCGAAGGGCCTGTTCCACCCTGTAAGTAATCTAAAAACTAAATCTTAAAAAAGTACAGCAGGTCAGGCTGCATTCTCGGAGCAGGAGAATTGACGTTTTGGGCATGCTGAAATCGTCAATTCTCCTGTCCCTCAGAAGTTACGTGACCTGCTGTGCTTTTCCTGGGGAAATGCAAGATTGTTTCTCATTTTCCAAGCAGTACTTGGTCACCTTATTCTCCCTACCAAGATCTACTAGTTATGTAAATTACCCACCCATTCAGCAAATTCTATGAACGCTTAGATTTAGAAGTTATAAAAAGGCTGGGAACAGAAAAATTGGCCCTTTGACTGATGACCAAAAATAATTTAATTTAGCAACAGAGTGTCTGTTCATTGCACACTCTCTGTGGAAAAAGCAGTGCATCAACTGAAATTGGATGAACGTATTAAAAGGATTGTTGTTTCAGGTAACAGTTATTCACTGGATGGAACAAAATCATTAACCTGTTACTATAAATAGATCGACAGTTTTGTTAAACGATAAAAAACTTCCTTCAAAGACTTTACATTTTAAATCTTTTCCCCCTAGCAGTTTATCTTTTATGGGATGGTGAAAGCTACAAATAGAAAGAAAATTGAAACTCTCCTTACATGACTTCACTTCTCTCCCATTAATACTTTATCTTCCCTATTTTGTCTCACTTTCCCTCTTTGCAGTCGCTGTCTTGATTTGTTGCTAACACTGTTTCTCCTGGTCTTTTTCCATCTATTTTGGTTTTATATTTTTCTAACCAACCTGTTCAGAGATGTTATTACACACCTCTGGAGCAGGTAGGACTTAAACCCTGGTCTCCTAGGTCATAGGTAGGAGCATTACCACTGTGCCGCAAGAGCCTTTCTCGATCTGCTTTAACCAAGCTATTCAGATATATTGTGTTAAAAATCACACAACACCAGGTTATAGTCCGACAGGTTTAATGGGAAGCACTAGCTTTCGGAGTGACGCTCCTTCATCAGGTGATATCACCTGATGAAGGAGCGTCGCTCCGAAAGCTAGTGTGCTTCCAATTAAACCTGTTGGACTATAACCTGGTGCTGTGTGATTTTTAACTTTGTACACCCCAGAACAACACCGGCATCTCCAAATCAGATATATTATGACAGTTCTGGAGCAGGCGAGAGTTGAACTCTTGACCCAACAATAGGGACACTACCACTATGCCCCCTGGGTCTGTTTTTTAAATAAATATTTTCTCTAATCAATTTGTTCGGAGATATTAAAACACACTTATGGAGCAGATGGGACTTAAAGCCAGGTCTTCTGACTCAGATTTGGGAATATTGTTGCAACACCACAAGAGCCCTAACTGCGTTTGCGGTATGTTGTTTTTTTTATTTATTTTAATTTGGCCTGTTCAGTGTGGTCTTTATGCCGTTCTGGAGCAGACAAAACTTCAACCCAGGCCACCTAGCTCAGAGGTAGGGGCACCACCACTGCGCCATGTGGGCCAGAAGGGCTTGCATTATCATTTTTTTACTCAGCTATCAGTAACGACAACATCTCAGATTTTTACTCAGCCTGTTCAGAGTTGTTATTATAAACCCAGGGAACAGGGGAAACATGAAACTGAACCACCTGGTTCAGAGGTAGGGATCTGGCCACTGCATTACAAAGGCCTAAAAGGTCGGCTTTTCTTTCTAATCAGTCTATTCAGGAAAGCTATGGCACACTTCTGAAGTAGCTAGGACTTGAACCCAGGCCTCCTGGTCAGCGGCACAAGTGCTTAAACTGTGCTAAGAGCCACGGGTCTGCTTTATATATATTTTTTTTCCTCTTATTCCTAGATTCACAGACAACTGAGTGACTTTCCCATCATCTAAATCAGGGAGGGGGGAGGTGGTGGTTACCACATATATATTAAAGATCTTGCATCTGTGGGTTTGTGGTTGTAACTGTATATTAAGCAATGTAAGCATGTAAAATAACTTTCACTATATACCAAAAGCAGGAAACCAGATTTAAACTTTTGACTAATCCTATAGGAAGAATTTGTGAAACTTGAAAGGGTTCAGAAAAGACTTACAGGAATGTTGCCAGGGTTGGAGGGTTTGAGTTATAGGAAGTGGTTGAAAAGGCTGCGGCTGTTTTCCCTGGAGCTTTGGAGGCTGAGGGATGACCTTATAGAGGTTTATAAAATCATGAGGGGCATGGATAGGGTAAATAGATAAAGTCTTTTCCATGGGGTGGGGGAGTCTAAAACTGGAAAGCATAGGTTTAGGGTGAGAGGGGGAAGATTTAAAAGGGACCTAAGGGGCAACCTTTTCATGCAGAGGGTGGTAAGTGTATGGAATGAGCTGCCAGAGGAAGTGCAGGGGGCTGGTAAAATTACACCATTTAAAGGTATCTGGATGGATAGAAAACATTTAGAGGGATATGGGCCTAATGCTGGCAAATAGGACAAGATGAGGTTGGGATATCTGGTCAACATGGACAGGTTGGATCGAAGGTTCTGTTTCTGTGCTGTACATCTTTATGACTCTATAATTAGTCATTCTCTTTCGAACTTCAACCCAGCAAATTGAAGGCGGTTCCATTGAGGCGAACAGATTCAGCATTCTTCATATTCTAGGTTACTAATGTGCGCACACATCAAAGCCTCGGGCCATCTCAAACTACATATCATACTGCACACAGCATTGTCTAACTTTAGAATCGACAAAAACTTACATTTTTATAGTAACTTCAATATGGGAAAATGTTAAACGGTGCTTCACAGGGATGTCATCAAACAAGATTCAACACAAAACAGCATAGCAGCTGTTAAGGTAAGTGAAATAAGTCCTGAAACAGAGAGTAATGGCTTTCGGACAGTCTTAGAAGAGGAGTGAAGCAGAGTGTGGAAATAAGTTATGGAGGAGATTGCAGTGCTTAAAGCCTACAAATAGACAAGGAGGAGGCTGGGAGAACACAGCAAGCCAGGCAGCATCAGGAGGTGGAGAAGTCAACGTTTTGGGTGTAACCTTAATTCAGGACTAGGGGTGGGTTAAGGGAAGCTGCAGTTAAGGTGAGGCAGCGGAGTGGTGTGGTGAGGTAGGAATAGGTGAACACTGGTAGAGGGTACAACCTGGTTGGTCAATGGGAGGAATGAATCCACTTGGTAGCTGGAAGGAAGGGTCAATCAAAGGAACGGAGGGAGGGGGAGGGATTAAAAGGAAGTCAGGAATGGGAAACAAGGTTATTTGAAATTGGAGAATTGAATGTTGAGTGCTATAGGCTGCTCAGGCAGAAGATCAGATGCTGTTCCTAAAAGCACAGTTGTCTGTAGTCAGCAATTGAAACCAGGGATGTGTGTGAGGCATGAATTAGAGGAGCACGGAGATCTCAAGCAACTGGGGACTCAGAGGCAGTGGGAAGGTGGGTACGAGGAGAATTGAAAACAACGATGGAAGGTTCAAGATCAAGGACTAACAACACTGGGACGCAAAGTCCAACAGACAAGCGCCTATTAAATAGAGATAGTGCAGGGGTATGAGGAGATGGTGGTGAGAAACATCTGCATGTTTCCAGTGTATAAAACATGGTGTGCTTTCACAGAATGGTAACAGCACAGAAGATTTGGTGTGATGTGTCCAAGGCGATGCTGCAACACCAATCCAAAAGTCCCACTCCCGCCCCACTTTCCTTGGACATTTCAAGATACTTTGAACAATTACACATCAAAATTTTGATCTTGAGTAGATTTTTGGAATAAAAGGTATGTGTTGGGAAGTATGAGTGGGCAACAGATACTTCCTTAAAAAGGGTGGATAGATAGGGAGTGAAAATTATAAAAAAGGTGGGTAAAGATGAAGGGAGTGACCAGAATACAGAGCAAGTGCTACTTAGTGAAGCTCAACAACAAAAGCTTGATGAAGTGGGTCTTTGATTGGGACTATGGTTAAGGAAGAAGTAGAGGAGAAATGGAAGCACGCAAATTAAACTTTAAACTCCAGTCTGATGCCAAACATCATTTTTCAAATCAATAATCCACCTGAATGCACAACTTTCCATCCTCAAAAGCCAAAGTCGCAAAAATGATCGAGTTACTGAAGTGTTGACAAAGATCAGTATACAACAATGCTCACATGCCATGGTTACAATACCCACATACTCTTCACATTACAGCTTAAGAAGTGAAAGAACGAACGAACAAAATGTTATAAATCATCAAACAACACAAGTCTACTTGGACCATTAAGAAAGTGCCAGTAAAATTGGAGATTGTTCAAGGTTTGTTTTACTGTTTGAGCTATTCAATATCCTGGCCCAGATTTGTCTCAGTGCTGAACAACCACCACCAAACAAAGATCTGATCAAATCTGCATAAATTTACTTTAAAAAGTAATTCATTTTCATTTTAAATGTTTCAGAGTGTCCTGGGAATATGAAAAGGTATTACAATTGCACAATTCTTCCTTCACAGTTTTATTAGCTAGTGGCTTCACTTCTGGCAAGTTGGACTATACGCTGTTTTCCAGTGTGGGAGATGTCTAATGCCCTTAAGCAGTTGCCCCTTCCACTTGAAACAGAAGCTAAACTAAGCTCGTATCACTGAGCGTCTCTCAGCCTCCAGTGAGTTCAACCTGAGGGACGACTCTCCTCAAGACTGCCATTGATTTAATTTGCTGAAAATGTGTTGCTGGAAAAGCGCAGCAGGTCAGGCAGCATCCAGGGAACAGGAGAATCGACGTTTCGGGCATAAGCCCTTCTTCCTGAAGAAGGGCTTATGCCCGAAACGTCGATTCTCCTGTTCCCTGGATGCTGCCTGACCTGCTGCGCTTTTCCAGCAACACATTTTCAGCTCTGATCTCCAGCATCTGCAGCCCTCACTTTCTCCTCATTGATTTAATTTGCAATGCTGCTGCTGCTCTCTATGCCAGAGTCAAACTGTAACGTGAGCTCACCTGTCTTGGTTGGGTACATTTTTTCTATAGCCAAATAACTGAACAGACTAGAAATCTGGCAGAATCCAACCTGTTCCCCTTAAAACCCAACCCCTTGGCACCTGAACACAGAGCAGTATTCACAGCACCGTTGAAGAATTTGGGAACCCAGACCATACTAACTGAGGTGATTATTGTGGCTGATGAGCTGCATGTATGAAGAAAGGACAGTTTGCTGTTAGTAACTGCAGCCTAGATTCATCTTCCATTCACAGATACTTAAACGCCGGTACTTTTCACTGTAAAAGGAAGGCATCACCTTTAGTCAGTATTCCATTTCTAAGCTGAAGGGTTGAGGAGCTTTGTCTCAGTAATGATTTCATTTTGAACTAAGGAAGCATGAACCTAAAGTTTCTTCATTTAATTGCAAGGACAAAATCAGAGGTAAATTCCAAACACTCATAGCTAACAAAGATAGATTGGAACTAATGACTGCAGCATTTGTGATTCATGCAGTACAGTGAACCCTATTAAAAAGCCATCCAGTCATGCATTATAATCAAGTGTCAACTTGGCTGTGTTGGCAGCACTCTCACCTCTCAGTCGGGAGGTCACGATGGCACTTGAGTGCTGCCTTGTTAGAGATCTTTTTATTTAATGACTTGTTAAAGCAAGGCCCCATCTGCTAGTTCCTGTGGACATCAAAGAGCCCATTGCAATTATTCAGAAAACAGTGGGGCTTCCTTCCAACATCTTGACCAATATTTGACCCCAAGCTAAATCATCACCAAAAAAAAATGATGAACTCAGCACAAACTTGCTTCAAAAAGCCCTAGCATTATGAAAAGGCACTAGAAACACTGAAGTTCTTTTACAACAACTTTTATAAAGTAGTGGCTTCCTACATGGCAAATTAGGGCCTCTGCTGTTTTAGATATTCTCAGCAACCAGTTTGGACATGCGATCATGCACCTCCAAGGCAGGTGGGACTTGGAGCTGGACTTTCTGGCAGGAGAGTTTGTGCTCCAAATGTGCCACAAGAATCGAAAGAAACAATGAAAGTGGATCAACCTGTGTATAATGTGCAACTTCTCTAACGCCCACAAATAATTGCCCCTTGCACTAGTAAGAGTACCTCAGACTAGCCTGCACAAAGCAGCTTCTCTCAAACTCAGTTTAGTGCAAGCTCAAGCAACAGCACCTCAATTTTCATTTCAGCATTTTATAATCTTCTGGCTCCAACATGGAGTTCAACACGATTGGATCATAAGCTTGGTCTCTGTGCATTACTATTATATTTTTTTCACTGGCTTGTTTCTTTCTTTATCCCATGATGTCATGTTCAGTTATCTGCTAAACTGTCGGTCATAGCTCATCTGGTCTTAATTGTGATCTCTTTATAATGTACTCATTATCACTTTCTTTGGTTCTTGCTTCACAAAATCTATTGTTGGTTAATTTCTCGTGCTAACCCCTATCACGGAATCTTCTTCCTGCCCCCTCCCCACCAAACTACTGGCTTGAAAACTGCTATATTTATCTTGTGAAGAATAGTCATAACTGGGCTCCAAATATTATCTCTGTTTCTGTCTTCACAGATGTCCCTAGTCTTGCTGAGTTTCTCCAGCACGATCTGTTCTTATTACTTATTTTTCTTCTGTCCTGATGAAATATCACTGACTCAAAATATTCACTGTTTCTCTCCTCAGATACTGTATGGCCTGCTTAGTATGTCCAGCATGTTTTTGTTCTTTTTAATTTCAGATTTTCATAATCTGCAGTATTTTGCTGTGGTTGTGTCTCTCCCCATATCCCCCCACCCCGCACCTTTTCACTGCTCACTAGGGTGGCACACTCTTATCAAGATGTTGTTTTGTTGACAACTTGTTTCATCACCCCTCTATTTGCTTTCCTCCCACCCCCCCTTCCCCCCTCGCAACGTACTTGCAACCAATTCCCTCTTCTACAGTTCACAATTGTTCCCATCCCTCCAATTGTCGTCTGACATGAGCTCTCTGTTGCCCCAGTTTCGCTCCTTCGTGATTTCACTCTGTTTTCCTTCACTATGTCATTAAAGATCCTCTGGGAAAGAGTGATCAGAATATGTTTGAATTTTACACTGGAATTCACAGGCATTTAATTAAGATTTAAGACACTTGTTTTGGATTCCCTAAAAAAGAATTGTGGGAAAAGTGGTCTGAATATGACTAACAAGAGAAGTTAAAGAAAGAAGTTTGTACTATTTATAGAATCACTGAACTGTTACAGTGCAAAAGCAAGGCCATTCTGCCCATCATATCTCCATTGGTCAATCACCTAAACGAGTGATAAGGCTGAGAATTGGGAGAAAATTAAAACTCAGCAGAGAATGGCTGAAAAAATTGACAGTAAGAAAGGGGAATGAGAGTGATGAGGAACATTGCACTTTCAATGACCACTGGACATTTCATAATGATGTACCAATGGAATACTGTTTGACTTAGAGAGCATGAAACACGACAGGTGAATTATGCATGTAACATTAGAATGATGACCCCAATCTGATCAGCACACCACTCTAGTCCCATAAAGGGCTTTAAATTATAGTAATATCACAGCATAGGAGCAGGCCATTTGGTCTATCATGCACATGCAGTTCTCTGCAAAAGCAACTCACTAGTTCCATCCCACCTTAGCTTACAGACTTGCAATCTTTTATTCCCTTGGAAATGAAGAACCTATTTGGCTCTGCTTTAAAAATATTTAATGACTCGGCATCCACTGCCTTTTGAGGAAGGGAAGGTCAAAGACTCTCAACCCTCAGAGAAAAATAAAGTTCCTTCATCTGTTTTAAACAGATGACTGCTTATTTTTTAAACTATGACCCCTCCCAGCTCTGCAGTCTGGTGCTCTTGAACTACAGAGTGCCCCAGTTTTCTTCCTCCACACACATTTTATAGAACCCCTACAGTGAGGAAAAAGGCCATTTGGCCCAACAATTCCACACCGACTCTCTGGAGAGCACCCCACCCAGACCCATCCCCATATCCTATCCCTGCATTTCCCATGGCTAATCTACCTAACTTACAGATCCCTGAATACAATGGCCAACCCACCCAACCTGCACATCATTGGACTGTGAGAGAAAACCGGAGCACCCAGAGGAAACCCGCACAGACACAGTGAGAATGTGCAAACCCCACACAGACAGTCACCTAAGGCTGGAGATTGAACCCAGGTCCCCACCGCTGTGAGGCAGCAGTACTAACCACCAAGCTACCTTGACACCCTAACTTGCAATGAGAATTTTAAGTTAGAGTAGGAGGGGGATTTATTTAGAATCTTTTTTCTTCAGGCTCTACCTTTTCACAGGTGACATGAATACAGTACTATGAATAAAGAAGGTACTATATGGTTTATAAATAAAGCTGTCATGGCAGACAGGGTCCTCTGAAAAGTGATCCTGAACTTACTAAGTCAATACTCCTGTGCTTAGTGTCACCTCGCGATGATCACAGAGGCACGTTGGGATGTTCATGTTTTGTGATCCATATAAAATGAATAAATTAACAATTTATACCTTATGAGAGATATCTTTTTCAGAGGTTTCCACATCACCATCCAGGAAAGGCATAGCAAACGAACTCAGATCCTAAGTGCAAAAAAAACAACGTGATTATCCAACTATCTCAACACAAACCTGTGTTAAACTGAACTTTTAAATTCTATGATCTAATTATGTGCACAGCAAATTCCAAAAACAGAGGAAACCCTCTGAAACAATTTCTAAATAATTACAATCTTCATAAGCCACCAAATGTTAAACAAAATACTTCATCAAGATTAGTCCAAATGCAAATTGTGGCTATGCAAGTACAATGTTACTGTGAGAACACTTATGATAGCTGCTCTTAACAACCTGAGCGGCTTTAAATAACAATAAGCTTTTTACTCTTTATAGATTCCTTTCTTAGGCAGGAGACAAATGTACAAAGGGATTTTGTTCCAGGCTAGTTTGCACTATCAGCTGTTATACGGCTCATAGCCTTTAAGAGACATGTTCATGATATCATCAGTACATCACAGCATGTGATGTGACAGCATAAAGATCTCATACTCTATCTCACCTTGGATTACATGAAACATGAAATCTAATAAATTTCCTTGCTGTGAGATTTGCTTGTGTTTTTGGCAAGACTTTAAAACTAGATTATCAGAAACATGGAAAATGGAGGTATATTCAAAGCAGGAAATAGGAGCCAGAATCTTAATAAATGACTCTAAAAGGCTGAGGCAACAGCAGTTAAAAAGCGGGCAGCACAAGACTCTGGCAATGTTAGAAGATAGGTATGAAAATAGATAGTGTATTGCAAGGAAAGCAGAGAAGCCAAGAGCATGGATAGACATGGCAGCATGATCTTATTGCTTTCATGGAGACTTGGCTCAAAGAGGGGTAAAAATGACAGGAAAAATGACATCCCAGGATACAGAGTTTTCAGGCAAAATAGAGAAGGGGATTAAAACACTAATCCCCAGTTTAATCCTTGCTCCTGTTCCCTCAAAGGAGGAAGAGTAATATTCTCTCTTTTAACTTGCCATAAGTATTGGCTCAATCATTTTTGCAAACCTTTCCAATTTACAGGTCTGACATCAGGCACCAATGCTGCCCTGCTTTCTGCCCACACTGCTATGTTTTTCACTTCATTTCAAAAACTTATCCAATTATTACCTTAACAGAAATAATGACATCTGCATCAACCTCTCCCTTGACAACCATTCCACTCCCTCACTGCACTCCCTCACTCTCTCAATGCAAGTGATAAATTGATGACCCGTCCTGTCATCAACATGTACTGCCAAAGGAAATAATCTTGTCTACTCATTTCTGTCAGAATGTTATGTAATGCAAGTCCAGTATATTCTCACAAACGAGTTTCCCATCTTTGGCACCATCCTAGACCAGTACTGAACAATCTATATGATTCTAGCAATGCCCAAACCTGCACACTGTGGAGGTTACTTGCTACATAACTAATTAACATGAATAAATGCACCTTTACTCTTCATCTACTCTATATTCATATCTGTACATTTCAAGAGTCTATTGGCCTTCATGAAAAATGCAGCTTCAGTCAGACCTTCATAAAATTATGTATTTGAAAGTTTCATCGTCTTTTCATTCACACGGTCATGCATAAAATTGCCTTTGCCTTCTGTAGTTTAATTTCTTGTCCACATCTATTTTTCTGAAATCGTTTGTAATGGCACCAAACTCTGGCTTACCAATTTGCAATACAATGGAGTTTAGTTGAGTGTGCTCAGGCTGTACAGACATTCCCCTTTTGGATTCTCTAATCTTCTCTCACAAGCTTGCATAACTCAACAGATAAAATACTCGCCAATACTGCTGCACACGTAATCACCTGTTTAGTTTCATCTTCATTGGCATGGCAGCTGATTGTTGCGCCACTACTGATTAAAGTGTTATTCGTATATTAATGACTGTCTGGACAATTTGACTCCTTTGCTATCAGTCTGTTTATAAAAAATATTAACAAAGTGGCTCATCACTCTGATTGGCCAAGTCAAAATATCCCACCCCTTGAATGAGGAATTTAGCCTTGGGAAATCATTTTAGTATCTACACTGCACACCTGAACCCAATACAGTCCAATATAATTAATGATCACTTAAATGTGGTGGGTCTTTTACATGCATTTTATTATATACTGGAAGCTAGTAACTTGGAAAGGTAAATAGGCTAGCAAAGTATTTGTATACTTTTCAAAATCCATAGAAGACAACAACTAGCTGTGATTTTACAGACTCTTTTACATAATACTATCCCAAGGTAGTTCACAGGAACAACTGAAATAAAATTTGACACCAAGGACAATTAGCCATTTGGATACAGAACTGGCTCAAAGGTAGAAGACAGAGGGTGGTGGTGGAGGGTTGTTTTTCAGACTGGAGGCCTGTGACCAGTGGATTAGTTTACTTACAGTGTGGAAACAGGCCCTTCGGCCCAACAAGTCCACACCGACCCGCAACCCACCCAGACCCATTCTCCTACATTTACCCCTTCACCTAACACTACGGGCAATTTAGCATGGCCAATTCACCTAACCTACACATTTTTGGATTGTGGGAGGAAACTGGAGCACCCAGAGGAAACCCACGCAGACACGGGGAGAATGTGCAAACTCCACACAAAGAGTCACCGGAGGCAGGAATTGAACCTGGGTCTCTGGCACTGGGAGGCAGCAGTGCTAACCACTGTGCCACCGTGGAGTGCTGCAAGGATCAGTGCTGGGCCCTCTACTTTTTGTCATTTACATAAATGATTTGAATTTGCAGATGACACCAAAATTGGAGGTGTAGTGGACAGCGAAGAGGGTTACCTCAGATTACAACAGGATCTGGACCAGATGGGCCAATGGGCTGAGAAGTGGCAGATGGAGTTTAATTCAGATAAATGCGAGATGCAGCATTTTGGGAAAGCAAATCTTAGCAGGACTTATACACTTAACGGTAAGAACCTAGGCAGTGTTGCTGAACAAAGAGACCTTGGAGTGCAGGTTCATAGCTCCTTGAAAGCGAAGTCGCAGGTAGATAGGATAGTGAAGAAGGCGTTTGGTATGCTTTCCTTTATTGGTCAGAGTATTGAGTACAGAAGTTGGGAGGTCATGTTGCAGCTGTACAGGACCTTGGTTAGGCCACTGTTGGAATATTGCATGCAAATCTGGTCTCTTCCTATCGGAAAGATGTTGTGAAACTTGAAAGGGTTCAGAAAAGATTTACAAGGATGTTGGCAGGGTTGGAGGATTTGAGCTATAGGGAGAGGCTGAACAGGCTGGGGCTGTTTTCCCTGGAGCGTTGGAGGCGGAGGGGTGACCTTATAAAGGTTTACAAAATTATGAGGGGCATGGCTAGGGTAAATAGGCAAAGTCTTTTCCCTGGGGTCCGGGAGTCCAGAACTAGAGGGCATAGGTTTAGGGTGAGAGAGGAAAGATATAAAAGAGACCTAAGGGCAACTTTTTCACGCAGAGAGTGGTATGTGTATGGAATGAGCTGCCAGAGGACGTGGTGGAGGCTGGTACAATTGCAACATTTAAGAGGCATGTGGATGGGTATATGAATAGGAAGGGTTTGCAGGGATATGGGCCGGGTGCTGGCAGGTGGGACTAGATTGGGTTGGGATATCTGGTCGGCATGGACGGGTTGGACCAAAGGGTCTGTTTCCATGCTGTACATCTCTATGACTCTATGACTATGACATAAAGACTGGTGAATGAACAGTTGAGATAAATTTTAAAGTGCATTTTTAAAGGAGAGACAGACCAAGGGGTTCAAAAAGGGAACTGCAGGGGCAAGGATGTGGGAACACGATGGCATGGCGAACAATTTTGAACATGATGTGGAGGTGCTGGTGTTGGACTGGGGTGAACAAAGTTAAAAATCAAACTTAATAGAGACATATAAGATAATCAGAGGGTTAGATAGGGTGGACAGGGAGAGCCTTTTTCCAAGAATGGTGATGGTGAGCACGAGGGGGCATAGCTTTAAATTGAGGGGTGATAGATATAGGACAGATGTCAGAGGTAGTTTCTTTACTCAGAGAGTAGTAAGGTTATGGAATGCTTTGCCTGCAACGGTAGTAGATTCACCAACTTTAAGTACATTTAAGTCGTCATTGGACAAGCATATGGACGTACATGGAATAGTGTAGGTTAGATGGGCTTCAGATTGGTATGACTGGACGCCTCCTAGCAGAGCGCTTTAGGGAACATCTCCGGGACACCCGCACCAATCAATCACACCGCCCTGTGGCCCAACATTTCAACTCTCCCTCCTACTTTGCCGAGGACATGGAGGTCATGGGCCTCCTTCACCGCCGCTCCCTCACCACCAGACGCCTGGAGGAAGAATGCCTCATCTTCTGTCTCGGAACACTTCAACCCCAGGGCATCAATGTCGACTTCAACAGTTTCCTCATTTCCCCTTCCCCCACCTCACGCTAGTTCCAAACTTCCAGCTCAGCACTGTCCCCATGACTTGTCCTACCTGCCTATCTTCTTTTCCACCTATCCACTCCACCCTCCTCCCTGACCTATCACCTTCATCCCCTCCCCCACTCATCTATTGTACTCTATGCTACTTTCTTCCAACCCTGCCCTCCTCTCACTTATCTCTCCACCCTTCAGGCACTGTACATGTGTTCCTGATGAAGGGCTTTTGCACGAAACGTCGATTTTACTGCTCCTCGGATGCTGCCTGAACTGCTGTGCTCTTCCAGCACCACTAATCCAGATTCAAATTGGTATGACAGGTCTGCGCAACATCGAGGGTCGAAGGGCCTGTACTGCGCTGTAATGTTCTATGTTCTATGTTATAACACCAGATTATAATCCAACAGGTTTATTTGACAAAGGAGCAGCACTCCAAAAGCTTGTACTTCCAAATAAACCTGTTGGACTATAATCTGGTGTTGTGTGGGTTTTGACCAATTTTGGAGCCATTGAAATAAGGTGCATGCAAGAGGCCAGAACTGGAGGAGTGTAGTGATCTGAAGGTTCTGGGTGAGAGAGGGTTTCACCAAAACAGGGCTAATTGAACCCATGAAGTTTGAGCTGCGAATTTTGAAATTGAGACATTGCTGAATTGGGAGACAAGAGGCAATGTGTGAGCAGAATTTGTTGGAAATTGGTATACCTGCAGCAGAGTTTGGGAGAGCTGATGTTCACTATGAGGGTGAGAAGGAAGGGTAGCAGGGTAAGTACTACTAATGTTGAGCGCAGAGATTAAAAAAAATAGGTGAGAGTTTCAGCAGCAGGCGAGCTGAGATAATGGGAGAGGGAAGAAAGATAGGTAACGTTACACAGGTAAACAGTCTCAGTCTTGGAGAGACTTTTGGAATAAAGGTGAGTTTATGGACAAGCAGATAGCCATTATCTTGAAGAATCAACCTCAGGGAGAGTGATGGAGTCAATGGCACAGATAATGCCACAGCAATAAATTGTATGTTGGATGGTAAATATTTGGTGTGAAACTAAATGGAAGGATTGTGGCTAAAACAGGGTCACTGGACTAGTTCAGGAAACAACCAGTGTAATAGGAAAGCAGCAGCTTTGGCATTTCAGTAAGCTGATACTAAATCTGTGATTTTGTGAAGAGGAGTGATACACCATTTCAATCCAAACCAAAGTTGTAATTGTCAGGTCACACCCAATCTTGCTCAGGATTGTGCAGTTAAACATAAGGTACTATTGTGCTGTTTAAGTTTAGGATTGCATTCTAAGGCTGTGTGTAATTACTCTGCATTTTGGAGATTAACGCTCAGGTTAATTAATAAATTAGATTGGAAGGCAGAAACCTGAGTTTTCTTTTATAGATTCATACAGCGCAGAAAAGGCCCATTGAGTCTGCATCGACATAACCACTAATAAAACTGTACTAATCCCAATTTCCTGCATATCCTTTAATAATATTCAGGAAAATAGTTATTGAAAACTGTAGGCATTTCAGCCCCATTGTTAATTTGGGGGTGGGGCGCAATGCAGAGATGATGTTTGAGTGTCAGTAAACCTGGAAGTGTGGGTCATTTGAAGATACTGCCAGATTTAATGGACATTGAGGGAGGATTGGAAGTCAGATGCTGAGAATAATATCTGAGCATTGAACTCATGCAGCCTGGACTCAATCTGTGGAAACCATGATGTGATTTCCAGATAAGCTTACAAGACATAAAGTGGGGTGTGGTGGAGCACCACTCCTGCTTTTCTCTTGGTCACAAGCAACAATGTTCTCTCCCCACCCCTTTGAACCATCCCTGTGGTATTAAATTTAAAGGTGAACTAAAGTTAACCTTATTAAAGTATTTGACTTCAAGGCCTGTCCCTGAAGGACAGGTTAGTCACCTGTTTCTTGACCCACCTTTGATAATGGTTGGAGATTGGTTTCTGATTGCTACATCGGTTGTTGACTTTCCTACATTCCAACAGTGACCACACCGCAGAAGTATTTCATTGACTGGAAAGGACTTGGGGACATCAGAAAGTCATGAAAGCACAAGATAAATTGAAGACTTTTTTTTCCCCAAAAGAAGCTACTCTGAAGTAAAATTCTGCAAATATTGCAAATCTGAAAAGAGAACCTCAAAATTTTGGAAACATGCAACAGGTCAAGCAGCACCAGAAATGAAAGGAAATAGAAATGTTCCAGGTCAGGCAGCATCCAAGGAGCAGGGGAATCAACGTTTCGGGCATGAGCCCTTCTTCAGGATCTATCTCCCTCAGAACCAGCTCTCAGAGTGAACAGAACCTCTGACACTCCTGTTTATATATATTTTTTAGTTTTTAGTTTATTAAACAGCACAAGTTACAAACAAGTTATTAACAGCCGTATACAAGAAAAACCAGTAGAAGCTGAAATGAGGCCAAATCAACAGAAAGGGATGGTCTGTGCGAAGATGGAAGGGAGGAGAATGAAATAACAAAAGGTTTAATGGTGCAAAAGTCAAAGTGTGGTTTGAATACTCAAATAAAACCAAAGTACTGTCGACGCCAGAGATCTGAAATAAAAATAGGAAGTCTTTTTCTGCAGCTGCTACCAAACCTGCAAACTTTCTCCAGCACTTTCTGTTTTTTTGGAGAGCTGTCTGAATGCAAAGTGTAGGGATAAAGAAAGAAAGAGGACAAAACCAATTCAGCAGAAAGAAACTCAGTTATTCTTTGTGGTCTTGGGCAGAGCAGCTGCCATATGTGATGCATTCGGATAGGATACTTTCTGATGTACACGTTTAATAATTGGTAAGATTCATCATGGACATGCCAAATTCAAAGATGTAGAGGCGTTGGTGTGCTTTCTTGACTGTAGTGTCAATGTGGATGCACTAAGATAGAATTATTGGTGATATTTATTCCTAGGAACTTGAAGCTCTCAACCATCTCCACCTCAGCATCATTAATACAGAAAGGGGCACTGAAATAACGTAACAGAGGTCAGTATCCCACCACCAAGTCACCCTTTATTTACATGTGGCAAGTCCTTGACACTGATCTATCTAGGAGAAAGTGAGGACTGCAGATGCTGGAGATCAGAGCTAAAAATGTGTTGCTGGAAAAGCGCAGCAGGTCAGGCAGCATCAAAGGAGCAGGGGAATCGACGTTTCGGGCATGAGCCCTTCTTCAGGATCTATCTCCCTCAGAACCAGCTCTCAGAGTGAACAGAACCTCTGACACTCCTGTTTATATATATTTTTTAGTTTTTAGTTTATTAAACAGCACAAGTTACAAACAAGTTATTAACAGCCATATACAAGAAAGAGCAATTTACAGGGGAAAGGGGTGGCAAGCCACACCCCAAACCACATCATACAATCAGTTCAAAGGGAAACGAGGACAAACCTCGAATCCCACCTTAGATTATCCAGAAGGAAACAGTAAACACAATCACATACAAACAGTTCGATAAACCACTCCTGTTTAGATCTGTCAATCAGGACTCTCTGATTGGACCAGATTAACAGCTCCAATCAGGGAACTCATATTCTATGAGGTTGACCCTGGCTGACCTCATTACAGTCACTACAGATGTCTTCCACTCCAAATCCTCCAAACCAGCTCCTTTATCTTGCTGACATTGAGGGAGAGATTGTTGTCTTTATATCATGCCACTAAGCTCTCTGTCTTTTTCCTGTACTCTTTGTCTTTGAAATTGCCTGTACACAAAATGCCAAATAATTCCATGGCAGCTAATTAATGCCCCATCAATCCATTCTCGATCATCAGTAAAGTGATGGACGATGTCATCAACAGTGCTATCAAGCAGCACCTGCTCAGGAATAACCTGCTCAGTGATGCCCAGTTTGGACTCCGCAAGGGCTAATCACCTCCTGACCTCATTACAGCCCTTGCATCATGGTTGTATTTGATCCAAGTGTGGCATCATGGAGCCCTTGCAAAACCAGAGCCACTGGGAATCGGGAAAACCCTTCACTGACTGGAGCCATATCTGACTTATAGGACAATGGTTGTGGTTGTTGGAGGTCAGTCATCCCAGCTCCAGCGCATTTCTGCACGAGTTCCTTAGGGTAGAGTCTCAGGCCCAATTATCTGCAGCTGCTCCATCAATGTCGTTCCCTCCACCATAAAGTCAGAAATGGGATGTTCAATCATCGGTGAACATGTAGCTGTAGTATTTATGTGGTTAGTCCAGTTCAGTTTCTGGTTAATGGTAACTCTGATGATGTTGTTAGTGGAGGATTCAGCAATGGAATGCCATTGAATATCAAGGGGCAGTGGCTTGATTTTCTCTTGTTTGAGATGGTCATTGCCCAGCATTATGCAGTTGTCTCTTGTTACTTGTGAGCCCCAAATCTGGATATTGTGCAGGTCTTTCCTCATCTTAATATGGCCTTCTCCAGTATCTGCGGAATTGCTCAGATACCAGTGTAGGCGCCATGTCAAAATGCAGCAAGACCTGCACAAACTCAACTGAACTAACCACATAAATACTATAGCTACAAGAGGAAGACGGAGGCTAGGAATACTACAGTGAATAATTTATTACCTGACTCCCCAAAACCTGTCCACCATCTACAAGGCTTATGTCAGGAATACGATGGAATATTCCCACTAACCTGGAAGGGTGGAACTTCAACAACACAAAAAGCTTGATGCTCATCAGTCCATCATGAGGGGCAGGGAGGAATTGTGGGAGCATGGTCCTTTGAATACAGAGAAAGGTGGGTTGGAGGAAAGTGCAAGAGGAACTGTCATAATTCTGGGAGAAAAGGAAAGCATGTAGGTAGAAGTGTGTGTAACAGGTCGGACACAATGATGGACCCTGTCGGTCATCATGGGAGAGAATCATCAATTCAATAAAAGAGGAAGACATACTGAAAGCATTAATTTGGAAAAGGTGCATACATCTGGACAGGAATGGTGGAGACAGAGAAATTGGGAGAATAGAACAGAATCCTTACAGGAAGCAAGGTGTAAAGAAGTGAAATTGTGGCTTTTTTCTATTCTTATGCAGGCTTCTTATCAAATGCAGTCAAATTCCAGTTGACAGCCACATTTTAGCTCTTGAAAATTTTTAAACTTGTCCTTGATTATTTTATACATTACGCTATTCAGACATTTACACATTGAGGATCTGCTGTCATTACAGACAGTTTGACGTGAAAACGAGCAGTACCTTCAGACCTTTTCAGATGTACATAAAGAGGTACAAATCTCAGATTTGCTTCCAGAATACTGTATATTCCACATTACCAGAATAAGACTGCAGCAGTTTGACACATTAATTCAAGCGCAGTAAGGCATTTGTAGTTCAACAGTCACAAGATCCCAGTGGATAAGACTATTCAACCTATATTAATTCATCCATCCAGTATGACAGCACCTATTTTTTTAATTTGCAAAAGAGATTTATTTCAAAAATCCACCTCAAAAGTCCAGTTGAGGTGTTGTTCATTCTCTTTTAAGAATCTACTGATATCAATCTTAAAGTGACCTTTCATTAGTATGCAACCTTGTCCACTCACACTGTTGAATTTCATTTAGTATTATGAATTAACCTTCCTCATATCACTTATACACTTCTGCAAGATCACCTCTCAACAAACCTTTCCAAGCAGTAAAAAACCATGTCTCTTCAGCTTTGCCTTACAGCAGTCATATTTCGCCAGCAGTTGAATATATTCTCTAAGTACATTATCGAGACTTTTCATTATTTTGAAAATTTCTGTCAGACCTCCTCGCAGTCTTACCTCAAAGGAGAATCCCAATATCCCAAATCTATCCTCATAACTGAAGTTTCTCCTCCCTGGTACCATTTATGTAAATCTTTTCTACATTCTCTCCAATGTGTTAACATCTTTCTTTCTAATGTGGTACCCACCAGGATATGAACACAGGATTCCAGCTAAAGTCTAATATTTTGCATGAGTTCAGAATCATGTCCTTGCTCTTGTACGCTCTGCTCATATGAATAAAATCTGGGATACTCTATGCTTTATCAGCTAGACTCTGGATTAGTGGTGCTGGAAAAGCACAGCAGTCCAGGCAGCATCTGAGGAGCAGTAAAATCTACGTTTTGGGCAAAAGCCCTTCGTCAGGAATACACCAATGAAGGGCTTTTGCCCAAAACATTGATTTTACTGCTCCTCAGATGCTGCCTGAACTGCTGTGCTTTTCCAGCACCACTAATCCAGAATCTGGTTTCCAGCATCTACAGTCATTGTTTTTACCATGGTGATTTATCAGCTAGACTACCTGTCCTGCTATCTTCAAAGATCTATTCCCAGGGCCCTGCACCCCATTGGATATTAGGTCCCCTATTTTATGCTGTCTATCCATGTTCTTCCTCACACTTCTCTGCATTAACTTCATCTGCCACTTTACCAACCATTCCACAAACCTGTCTGAGTTATCTTGAAGTTCTACATTATCCTCCTCACAGTTTGCAATGCTTCCAAGTTAAATATGATAGTTTGAATTTTGAAATTTCCCCCTGTACAACAAGATATAGATCATTAATATGTATCAGGAAAAACAAGGGTCCAAGAATGGCACTCAGGGAACTGAATTATAAGCCTATGGGTGGCATGGTGGCTAGCACTGCTGTCTTGCAGCGCCAGAGACCTGGGTTCAATTCCCACTTCAGGTGACTGACTGTGTGGAGTTTGCACATTCTCCCCATATCTGCTTGGGTTTGCTCTGGTTTCCTCCCACAGTCCAAAAATGTGCATGTTAGGTGAATTAGCCATGCTAAATTGCCTGTAGTGTTAGGTGTAGGGGGGGGTGGGTTGCAGGTCAGTGTGGACTTGTTGGGCCTGTTTCCACACTGTAAGTAATCTAATTTAACCTTCCTCCAGCCCCAAAAATTTGACCATTACTCTCTCTTCCCTATCTCAGTCAATTTTGTATCCATATTTCTGCTGTCCATTTTACTCCATGAGATCTAACCATCCTCACAAGCTTGTTGTGTGGTACTGTATCAAATGCCTTTTTGAAAGTCATATACACCACACCAATGGCATTAACGTCATCAATGCTTTCTTGTTACCACTTCAAACAGAAATTCCAGCAAGTTAGTAAGAAATGACTTCCCCTTTGGAAATCTTCCTAATCAACCCACCTTTTGCCATGTGACTACAACTCTATCCCAAATAATTGTATCTGACGGATTATGCAATACCATGCTCCCCTCCTTCAGTATTCCTGGATGCATCTCATGCCTCGTCGACTTTTAAATACTGTACCATCATTCAATCAAACACTCCCTCCTAAACAATTCAGAACCATTGACAAAGATTTCTCCTGTGTCACCATGGCCTCCTTGGAAAGGACAATGAAAAGTATTCATTTGACAGCCATTCCTCTTGCCTCATGTGTAAACCCCCTTCTAGACCCTTATTGGCTCTTAGTCCTTTATCACCCTTTTACTATTGATCTGCCTTTTGGATTTACTCTTATATTAGCACAAGTCTTTTCTCATAATTCCGCTTTGTCCCTCAATAGGTTTTTTCACCTTCCCTCTGAACCTTCTATATTCCCCTTGGTTCCTAATTGTATGTTGTACCTGATATTTACCATAAGCACATTTTTTTCTTCTCTATCTTAATTTCTATATTCTTTTTCATGTAGGGTGTGATATTAAAGAGTTAATTTGCTCTGGATTAGTGGTGCTGGAAGAGCACAGCAGTTCAGGCAGCATCCAAGGAGCTAAGAAATCGACGTTTCGGGCAAAAGCCCTTCAGCAGGAATAAAGTTCTGCTGATCTGAAAGAAGTTGAATGCCCCGGGGGCAGGGTGGTGTGTCTTTGTCTTTTAGGTGGTTTGGTTGCTTGCTCACAGAGGTTGGTGTGTTGCAGTTGCATCAAGTGTGTAAGGAACCTTAGAGAAAAATAATAAGGGAGCTCTGGATTTGTTTGCCCTCCCCTTCTCTTTTAAGGCAATATGCTTCCACCTGTAGCTTCCACCTGTGCCCGATTAGTGGAGATATATTCATTGAAGATAGCCCACTGTTCATCTACAGTTTTGTTTTAAGCCAATTTGACCCAGTTCTGTCCTTGATCCATTGAAGTCAGCTCTCCCCTAGTTCATTACTCTTACTCTATGCTGCCACTGTCACAGTCTACATTCGGGTAATTAAACTCCTTAATCAGGGTTATTCTATAATGTTTGTATCTCTCTCTATAATTTCTCTACAGATTTGCTTCTCTACAAGTTGGTGATAAGCCACCTTCTTAAACTGTGTATGAAGTTGTTCAGGGACTTTGAATATGTAAGAGAGGTTTGAGATGGGGCCATAATTTGCACAGAATGTAAACTGTATACCAAGCAGGTATACTATACCCAATTTCTCAAATATCCTAACAATTCTACAAAGTGGCTCTGTCAGCATAGAGTTGGATACAGAACATCAAGTGACAGGGCCAGGGTGGGCAGAATTAATGCACAGGTAAGGACTATGATGGAAAATTCTCCACTTGCCAGAATACCTGTACATCCAATGACACTCTCAAAGCATAATCATTGAGGATCAAGCAGTTTGTTTTATTGGAACCGCATCCATCACTTTCATTCCTTCCATGACTGATACACAGTGGCAGCCATGTGTCCACACATGAACTGCAGCATTTCACCAGAAGTCTTCAACAGCACCTTCCAAATTCACAACCTCTTGCATCTAAAAGATCAAGGGCAACAAATAACATGGGAACACCACCACCTGCGAGTTTCCCTCCAAGGCACCCACCATCCTGACTTGGGAAAATATAGCTGTTCCTTCACTGTCACTGGGACAAAATCCTGAGATTTTCTTTCTAACACAATTGTGCATGTCTTATACCACAAGGAGTGCATCTCACCACCACCTCAAAGGCAATTAAGGACAGGCAATAAATGTTGGTATATGCAGTGACACCCACATCCTGTGAACAAATAAAAGTAAACCAGTACTCAGTTGTGATGAACACTCATGGACCTGAAACATTAACTCTTTCTCTCCATGGATGCGAGCATAAGAGGTACAGTTAGTGAGTTTGCAGATGACATCAAAATTGGAGGTGTAGTGAACAGCGAAGAGGGTTACCTCAGATTACAACAGGATCTGGACCAGATGGGCCAATGGGCTGAGAAGTGGCTTGGAGTTTAATTCAGATAAATGCGAGGTGCAGCATTTTGGGAAAGCAAATCTTAGCAGACTTATACACTTAATGGTAAGGTCCTAGGCAGTGTTGCTGAACAAAGAGACCTTGGAGTGCAGGTTCATAGCTCCTTGAAAGTGGAGTCGCAGGTAGATAGGGTAGTGAAGAAGGTGTTTGGTATGCTTTCCTTTATTGGTCAGAGTATTGAGTACAGGAGTTGCGAGGTCATGTTGCGGCTGTACAGGACGTTGGTTAGGCCACTGTTGGAATATTGCGTGCAATTCTGGTCTCCTTCCTATCGGAAAGATGTTGTGAAACTTGAAAGGGTTCAGAAAACATTTACAAGGATGTTGGCAGGGTTGGAGCATTTGAGCTACAGGGAGAGGCTGAAGAGGCTGGGGCTGTTTTCCCTGGGGCCTCAGAGGCTGAGGGGTGACCTTAAAGAGGTTTACAAAATTATGAGGGACATGGAAAGGATAAATAGATAAAGTATTTTCCCTGGGGTCAGGGAGTCCAGAACTAGAGGGCATAGGTTTAGGGTGAGAGAGGAAAGATATAAAAGAGACCTAAGGGGCAACATTTTCACGTAGAGGGTGATATGTGTATGGAATGAGCTGCCAGAGGATGTGGTGGAGGCTGTTACAATTGCAACATTTAAGAGGCATTTGGATTTATGAATAGGAAGGGTTTAGAAGGATATGAGCCGGGTGCTGGCAGGTGGGACTAGATTGGGTTGGGATATCTGGTTGGCATGGATGGGTTGGACTAAAGGGTCTGTTTCCATGCTGTACATCTCTATGGCTCTATATTTGCGACTGAAATGTGGGAAAGTATCTTCAAAGGCTGTGAATTTTTGGAATTCTCCATGGCAATGTGTAGAGAATACTCGGCCATTGAGTATTGCTAAGAAACAAAAGAACTGTAGATGCTGAAATTCAAAGTAGACAAGCAGGAGGCTGGGAGAACACAGCAAGCCAGGCAGCAGCAGGAGGTGGAGAAGTCTATGTTTGGGTTTAACTCTTCTTGAGTCCTGACACGTCGACTTCTCCACCTCCTGATGCTGCCTGGCTTGCTCTGTTCTTACAGCCTCCTGCCTGTCTACACCGAGTATCACTAAGGCAGAGATCTATAGTCTTTTTTAAAGAAATTGTAGGGATTGTATGGGAAGGTGGAGTTAGGGTAAGTCAACCATGACAGTGGATCAGGTTCAAGGGTCAATATGGTCTACCCCAACCGTACTGTGGAGAGAATGGCTGGAAACACTATGCAAATGATACATGGTACTTTCAGCTGGCTGAGCAAGCTTTCTAATGCAATCTCAACGAGTATTCAGGCAAACTGTGTTCCACCACAGCCTGGAAAAAAACTGAACTGTCATGGGCTTTTTTTGTACCAAATTAATAAAAAATAACCTCATTCCTAGGGTATTGTGCAACTGGTGGTGATTTAACCTGTGGACCACAAGACTTCAGGCAAGGAAAGAGGTTGAGTCCTTCATGGTAACCTCAAGCCAGTAATGGGAATTGAACCCACACTGTTAGCATCATACAGCTCTGCAAACCAATAATCCAGCCAACTGAGCTAAACCAATTCCCACTCATATGGTGTAAACATTGCTGGCAAGGCCAAAATTTATTGCTACTCTTGAACTGTCCATGAAAAGCTAATGGTGAATCACTTTTTAATCCAATGGCTTGCTTGGTCATTTCAGAGGGC
Source organism: Chiloscyllium plagiosum (assembly GCF_037043375.1). NCBI lineage: Eukaryota > Metazoa > Chordata > Chondrichthyes > Orectolobiformes > Hemiscylliidae > Chiloscyllium > Chiloscyllium plagiosum. The sequence goes on along the minus strand of NW_028270143.1, from coordinate 116,615,530 downwards.
AGTTAAGAGTCAACAGCATTGCCAGAGGACGGAAGTCATATATAAGCCAGATTGGGTAAGAAGAGTGGATTTCTTAAGTAAAAACCAAAAGAACTGCAGATGCTGTAAATCAGAGACAAAAATAGAAGTTGCTGGAAAAGGTCAGCAGGTCTGGCAGCCTTTGTGGATAGAAATTACAGTTAAAGTTTCGGGTTGAGTGATCCTTCCTCAGAATGAATTTCTTCCCCTGAAGGATGAATGAGTGGGTTTTCGATAACAAATTGCTGGACAAATTAATAGACATTCTTCGAGGACTTGACAGGGTAAATACAGGAAGGTTGTTTCCCCTTGTGGGAGAGTCTACGACCAGAAGGTATACTCCCAGAATAAGGGATCGGACATTTAAGACAGTTAATGGGAGGAATTTCTTTGCTCAGAAGGTAGTGATTCTGTGGAATTCTTTCCCACAGAGGCTCTCATGCCAGAGTCATTAAATATATTCAAGATTGTAAGTGCCAGATTTTTAATCAGTAGGGGATCAAGGATTATAGGGAAAAGGCAAGAAAGTGCAGTCAAGGATTATCACATCAGCCATGATCTCATTGAACAGTGGAGCAGACTCGATGGGCTGAATGGCCTACTTCTGTTCCTGTGACTTACGGTTTTACAATTAACATCTTATTCTAGATTCATTGATTAACTGAATCTAAATACCACTAATGCTGTGCTGGGATCTGAACTCAAGTCTGCAAAACACAAATCCACAATTCCTCTGGATTACCAATAAACTACTGTCCCCTTGACAATGGAGAATGGTTTAATGTAAGTTTTATTCTATTAAAAGTCATAGATTAGGAAAGAAACACACATTCTAACTAAATTGCTGCATGGAATCCTTTAATATATCTGGTTATCAGTAAACATAACCTTCAATTATCATTAATGATAAACTAATGATTGTCACAATAGACAGTTAAAAGGGGTTAACTATTTCTGTAGCCTTTCTACTGCAGCTTTATTCAAACGCCAGGCTAAAATTTTCTCCATTTGTTTCAAAAATCCATTAGAGAAAATGGGCAGAATTTCTTGGAAGCTGATTTTGGTGTTTTTTGAAGTGTGTAAAAAGCCATCCATCTTCTAAATTGAAGGGTTGTGTGGGGGCGGACTAATTTCCCACTGAAAGAGAAAGATTGACTCAGAGCCTTAGCGGGATCATAAAAGTCATAGACCTCTTAATTATCTACTTCCCTTATTTCCATTTCTCTCCTAAATCCTTTCACACTACCTTCCTCCCTGGGCAGTCCATTTCCACACTTTCGCCATTGATTGTGTAAACCTGAACTGTTTCTGCATTTTTCATTCTGTTTCTTATGTCTGTAGCAGTCTTGAACATAAATTATCTGGATTCACTTATTTGTTGCCTTAAGTATCTTGAATAATTTCTTTTTACTGCACTAAACAAGGTTCTTTGGGCTCTTTGAACTTTCTTCATTATTTGCTTTCACTGATTGCTTTTCCTAGTTGAAGGTGGCTGCATAACCCCAGGATTTGTAGCTTCTGCACAATAACCCTTACGTTGCTTCTCAAGCTGTTACAATTCTTGTAGTCTGTGAAGCTGTAACTTAGTGGTGTTGCAGCATTAAAAATGAAGGACTACAGTGAAAAATGCAATATTCTTTCAGTGGAAAGAATTAAATGAGAAAATTGAATATTTTCTTACATCTAATATCCTTTCTACATAGCAGATACATTCTACTTTTGCTCAAAAAGCACACACCCTGCAGGCAGTCAATCCATACAACATTTTTTAAATTCCTACTTTGGAAACAGAACCAGTCTGACTCAAACCTTACACCTTTAATACATTGTCTGAGCTGAGATGTCACCTTTTTTGATAAAACCTTAAGTTATCTTGAGAATGTGACTTAAAAGTAGTTCTGGGATTTATACATGAATGAACTGAAACCTGCAACCCATTCTAAAAGATGAAAGACTTAACAGCGATCTAGATATGTAAAATATATTGTTTTAATTGCATGACACTGTGACCTGTTGCTATATATTCTATGTCTTATGATCCCGCCCCACTAGTTATCTGATGAAGGAGCAGCACTCTGAAAGCTAGTGCTTCCAAATAAATCTGTTGAACTATAATCTGGTATTGTGTGATTTTTTTTCATCCTAGTCCAACACAGCACCTCCACATCAAGATTTATACAATTAAACTTAATTCAATTTGTCAAATGCTCTTCCAGCAAGACATATGCGAGTAATTCAACAGCAGTAAGCAACCAATAGAGTCAGCACAGCAAAGCATGTATCACCCTACTTACTGCTACAATTCCCACCTCCAGAAGACTTACATGTGAAGTGAGAGAAAATGCACACACATATGCAGTGTGCTTCAGATCCCTCTGTGGTGCAATGTGCAAACAGCACCAAACAAAGTTAAAAATCACACAGGTTATAGTTCAACAGGTTTAATTGGAAGCACACTAGCTTTCGGAGCGACACTCCTTCATCAGGTGATAGTGGAGGGCTCGATCGTAACACAGAATTTATAGCAAAAATTTACAGTGTAATGTAACTGAAATTATACATTGAAAAATTGATTGTCTGTTAAGCCTTCCATCTGTTAGAATACAGTAATAGTTTCACTTCTTTCATGTGTAAATCACAAAACCTTTTTTTAAAAGTTGCATTCTCGGGTTAGCTGTTAACAATGGTGATAGCTAGACAATATGTTGAAGGTGTTGGCCCCCTGTGTTCTCTGTCTCTGCCATGATGTTTAGATTGATTCTAATCTTAAAAAGTGAGATAACGGAGTTTTACATGAATTAATGCAGTTTTTGAGCTCAGAGTTCTACATGAAGCATGCAGTTTTTGAGCAAAGTACAATGTTACTCTGCAAGTACAAATTCACCCCACAAAATATATGTGTGCATGTGGGTCTTTGTCTGTCTGTGTGTGTCTGTCTGTCTGGGGTGGGGGTTGTGAGTGTGAGAAAGTGTGTGTGTGTGTGTGTGTGTGTATGTAGTGAGTGCAGAGTGTCTTAAGTCAGTGAGGGGGTGCATGTGTAAGTGTGGGAGTATGTGTGTCTATAAGGGTGTGTGGGGGTGTCTGTGTGGGCGTCTGTGTGTACCTGTGTCCATGTATATGTGAGAGTTTGTGTGTGTAGGAATATCTGTGTATGTAGTGCAATGGTGATCACCTGTTATGTGACATGAACCCAAGGTCCCGGTTGAGGCCCTCCCTATGGGTACCAAACTTAGCTATCAGCCTCTGCTCGGCCACTTTTCTCTGCTGCCTGTCCCGAAGTCCACCTTGGAGGATGGTCACTCGAAGGTCCGAGGCTGAATGTCCATGCACTCATGTAGAACTCTGAGCTCAAAAACTGCATGAATTTATGTAAAACTCCATTATCTCACTTTTTAAGATTAGAATCAATCTAAACATCATGGCATAGACAGAGAACACAGGGGGCCAACACCTTCAACATATTGCTACTGCCCCCTTGACCATGACCCCACCCCCCACCACTAAACCATCATCTCCCAGACCGTCCATAACCTCATCACCTCGGGGGATCTCCCATCCACCGCCTCCAACCTCAGTCCCACAACCCCGCACTGTCCGCTTCTACCTCCTGCCCTAAATCCACAAACCTGACTGCCCCGGCCGACCCATTGTCTCCGCCTGCTCCTGCCCCACCGAACTCATCTCCGCATACCTTGACACCGTCCTGTCCCCCTTAGTCCAAGAACTCCCCACCTACGTTCGGGACACCACCCATGCCCTCCACCTGCTCCATGATTTTCGCTTCCCCGGTCCCCAACGCCTTATTTTCATCATGGACATCCAGTCCCTATACACCTCCATCCCCCATCACGAAGGACTCAAAGCCCTCCGCTTCTTTCTTTCCCGCCGTACCGACCAATACCCTTCCACTGACACCCTCCTTCGACTGACTGAACTGGTCCTCACCCTGAACAACTTCTCTTTCCAATCCTCCCACTTCCTCCAAACGAAAGGAGTAGCCATGGGCACCCGCATGGGCCACAGCTATGCCTGCCTCTTCGTAGGACAAGTGGAACAGTCCATCTTCCGCAACTACACTGGCCCCACCCCCCACCTTTTCCTCTGCTACATCGATGACTGTATCGGCGCCGCCTCCTGCTCCCACGAGGAGGTTGAACAGTTCATCCACTTCACCAACACCTTCCACCCCAACCTCAAATTCACCTGGACAGTCTCAGATTCCTCCCTCCCCTTCCTCGACCTTTCTATTTCTATCTCAGGCGACCGAATCAACACGGACATCTACTACAAACCGACCGACTCCCACAGCTACCTGGACTACACCTCCTCCCACCCTGCCCCCTGTAAAAACGCCATCCCATTCTCCAAATTCCTTAGACTCCGCCGCATCTGCTCCCAGGAGGACCAGTTCCAAAAACGTACAACCCAGATGGCCTCCTTCTTCAAGGACCGCAATTTCCCCCCCGACGTGGTCGACGATGCCCTCCACCGCATCTCTTCCACTTCCCGCTCCTCCGCCCTTGATCCCCGCCCCTCCAACCGCCACCAGGACAGAACCCCACTGGTTCTCACCTACCACCCCACCAATCTCCATGTACAGCGCATCATCCGCCGTCATTTCCGCCACCTCCAAACGGACCCCACCACCAAGGATATATTTCCCTCCCCTCCCCTATCAGCATTCCGTAAAGACCACTCCCTCCGTGACTCCCTCATCAGATCCACACCCCCCACCAACCCAACCTCCACTCCCGGCACCTTCCCCTGCAACCACAGGAGGTGCAAGACTTGCGCCCACACCTCCCCCCTCACCTCCCTCCAAGGCCCCAAAGGAAACTTCCATATCCGCCACAGATTCACCTGCACCTCCACACACATCATCTATTGCAACCTCTGCACCCGATGTGGCCTCCTCTATATTGGGGAGACAGGCCGGCTACTTGCGGAGCGTTTCAGAGAACACCTCTGGGACACCCGGACCAACCAACCCAACCACCCTGTGGCTCAACACTTCAACTCCCCCTCCCACTCCACCAAGGATATGCAGGTCTTTGGACTCTTCCATCGCCAGACCACAACAAAACGACGGCTGGAGGAAGAGCGCCTCATCTTCCGCCTAGGAACCCTCCAACCACAAGGGATGAACTCGGATTTCACCAGTTTCCTCATTCCCCCTCCCCCCACCTTGTCTCAGTCAAATCCATCGAATTCAGCACCGCCTTCCTAACCTGCAATCTTCTTCCTGACCTCTCCGCCCCCACCCCAGTCTGACCTATCACCCTCATCTTGACCTCTTTCCACCTATCACATTTCCGACGCCCCTCCCCCAAGTCCCTCCTCCCTACCTTTTATCTTAGCCTGCTGGACAAACTTTCCTCATTCCTGAAGAAGGGCTTATGCCCGAAACGTCGATTCTCCTGTTCCCTGGATGCTGCCTGACCTGCTGCGCTTTTCCAGCAACATATTTTCAGACCTTCAACATATTGTCTAGCTATCACCATTGTTAAGAGCTAACCTGAGAATGCAACTTTAAAAAAAGGTTTTGTGATTTACACAAGAAAGAAGTGAAACTATCACTGTATTCTAACAGATGAAAGGCTTAACAGACAATCAATTTTTCAATGTATAATTTCAGTTACATCACACTGTAAATGTTTGCTATAAATTCTGTGTTACGATCGAGCCCTCCACTATCACCTGATGAAGGAGCGTCGCTCCGAAAGCTAGTGTGCTTCCAATTAAACCTGTTGGACTATAACCTGGTGTTGTGTGATTTTTAACTTTGTACACCCCAGTCCAACACCGGCATCTCCGAATCATAACTCTCTGTAAGAAAGACTGTTTACTATTGTGATGTGCATCTGCTCACACTGAGTCATGCCATGTCTGACCTTGCACTCTCCATAAACCTCAACTCATCCAAAATTTTGCAGCCCATTTTTTAGCTCATCCTAAGACCTGTTCACTCGGCACAGTGGCTCAGTGGTTCGCACTGCTGCCGTGCAGCGTCAGGGACCCGGGTTCAATTCCAGTCTTGGGTAACTGTCTGTGTGGAGTTTGCACATACTCCTCCTGTCTGCATGGGATTGCTCTGGTTTCCTCCCACACTCCATGTGCAGGTTAGGTGAATTGGCCATGTTAAATTGCCCACAGTGTTCACAGATGTGTAGGGTCGGAGCATTAGTCAGGGGTAAAATGTAGAATAGTAGGGGAATAGGCAAGAGCTGTTTTCCCTGGAGCATCAGAGGCTGAGGGGTGACCTTATAGAGGTTTATAAAATTATGAGGGGCATGGATAGCGTCAATAGACAAAGTCTTTTCACTGGGATGGGAAGTCCAGAACTAGAGGGCATAGGTTTAGGGTGAGAGAGGAAAGATATAAAAGAGACCGAAGGGGCAATGTTTTTAGAGAGTTGTACGTGTATGGAATTAGCTGCCAGAGGAAGTAATGGAGGCTGGTACAATTGCGACATTTAAAAGGCTTTTGGATGGGTGTATGAATAGGAAGGGTTTGGAGGGATATGGGCCGGGTACTGGCAGGTGGGACTAGATTGGGTTGGGATATCTGGTCGGCATGGACAGATTGGACCGAAGGGTCTGTTTCTGTGCTGTACATCTCTAACACTATATGACAATGGACAATTTAGCATGGCCAATACACCTGACCTGCACATCTTTGGATTTTGGGAGGAAACCAGAGTACCCGGAGGAAAGCCATGCAACACGGGGAGAATGTGCAAACTCCACACAGACAGTTGCCCGAGACTGGAATTGAACCCGGATCCCTGGTGCTGTGAGGCAGCAGTGCTAACCAACATAGTTAAACTTGAAAAGTTGTAGGGAATATTTATAAGGATATTGCCAGGGTTGAGGGTTTGAGTTAAAGGGAAAGGCTGAATAAGATGGGGTTAATTTTCCTGGAGTATCACAAGCTGAGGGATGACCTTACAGAGGTTTATAATATCCTGAAGGGCATGGATAGGGTGAATAGTCAAGGTCTTTTTGTCAGGATAGGGGGGTCCAAAACTAGAGGGCATAGGTTTAAGGTGAAAGAGGAAAGATTTAAAATGGACCTAAGGGGCAACGTTTTCAAACAGAGGATGGTGCATGTTTGGAATGAGCTGCCAGAGGAAGTGGTGGAGGCTGGTACAATTCCAACATCTGAAAGGCATCTGGATGGGTACATAAAGGAAGGGTTTAGAGGGATATGGGCCAAATGCTGGCAAATGGGACTAAATTTAATTTAGGATATCAAGTCGGCATGGACGAGTTGTACTAAAGGGTCTGTTTCCGTGATGCATGGCTCTTTGAGATCAAGCTCTAGCAAACTGTACAAGACTGGATGAGGATAATGTCTACCAAATGTTCTAAGAACATAACATAAGATCATAAGAACTAGGAGCAGGAGTAGGCCATCTGGCCCTTCGAGCCATTCAATAACATCATGGCTGATCTTTCCATGGACTCAGCTCCACTTACCCGCCCACTTACCATATCCCTTAATTTCTTTATTGTTCAAAAAAAATCTATCTTAGCTTTAAAAACATTTACTGAAGTAGCGTCAACTACTTCACTGGGCAAGGAATTCCAAGGATCCACAATCCTCTGGATGAAGAGGTTCCTTCTCAATTCAGTCCTAAATCTGCTCCCCTTAATTTTGAGGCTATGTCCTCTTGTCTTAATTTTACCTGCCAGTGGAAACATCCTCTCCACTTCAAGCTTATCTATTCCCTGCATAATTTTATATGTTTCTATAAGATCCCCCCTCATTCTTTTAAATTCCAATGAATATAATCCCAGTCTACTCAGTCTCTCCTCATAAGCCAATCCCCTCAACTCCAGAATCAACCCAGTGAGCCTCCTCTGCACCCCCTCCAGTGTCAGTACATCCTTTCTCAAGTAAGGAGATCAAAACTGCACAGTGTGGCCTCACCAGCACTTTGTACAGCTGTAAAAGTACCTCTCTGCTTTTAAACTCAACCCCTTTAGCAATGAAGCACAAAATTCCATTTGCTTTCCTAATTGCCTGTTGTACCCGCAGACCAACCTTCTGTGATTCATGCATAAGGACACCCAGGTCCCTCTGTAGAGCAGCATGCTGCAACTTTTTAACCATTCAAGCAATAGTTCTTTTTACTGATATTCCTACCAAAATGGATGACTTCATATTTATTAACATTGTATTCCATCTGCCAGACCTTAAAGTATTTATGTTCCCCTGCGAAGTTTTACAGTCATCTGCACCCTTTGCTCTGTCAATCATCTCAGTGTCATTTGCAAACTTTGACACGTTACATGTGGTCCCCAGCTCCAAACCATCGCTGTAAATTGTGAATAATTGTGGTCCCAACACTGATCCCTGAGGCACACTACTATTCACTGATTGCCAGCCAGAATAGCACTCATTTATCCCCACTCTTTGCTTCCTGTTAGTCAACCAATCCTCTGTCCCTGCTAATACTTTACCTGTCACGCCATGTATCTTTATCTTATGCAGCAGCCTCTTGCGCAACTCCTTATGGAAACCTAGGTACACCACATCCACAAGGTCCCCATTGTCCAACTTGCTCGTAATGTCTTTATTGAATTCCAAAAGATTAGTTAAGCATGACCTGCCCTTCATGAACCTATGCTGCTCTGCCCAGCAGAACAATTTCTATCTAGATGCTTTGCTATTTCTTCCTTCATAATAGACTCCAGCATCTTCCCCAGTACAGAGGTTAAATGTCTCAACCTTTCCACTACTATCCTCACTGACCTGTTGAGTTCTACTCCATGAAAACTCCAACAATATGAAACTCCATTACCTACTCTCTATACTTTACCAAATGTGACCCATAACCCAAAACAACACCAACATCTACTGAGTCCCCTACAAAATGGTTTCAAAGAATTTGTTGTTAACCACAGATTCTTCCATGAGCTTGACCTCAGCTTATACCCTCCAGACTACTAGTTCAAACAAAGCAAAATACTGTGGATGCTGGAAATTCGAAATAAAAACAGAAAGTGCTGGAGAAATCCAGCAGATCTGACAGCATCTATGGGGAGAGAAACAGAGTTAACACTTTGAGTCTGATATAACTCTTCTTCAGAACTGGAAGGACATGCTATATTACTTTCCTCCTTCAAAAGCCTTGCCCTGAAACACTCCTCTTTCCTCTCATGATTATCGCTTCCCCAACTCTTCCTACAATCCATCCATTTTCATTGCCCTCATTATATATTTCCTAGCAATGCTTTGCTACATTAATGGTGTTAAAATTGAAACTTGATATTGGTGGGAAGCCTTCATTTTAGACTAGAATCCCTAAAGTGTGGAAGCAGGCCATTCAGCCATCAAATCCACCCCGTCCCTCTAAAGTGCATCCCACCCAGATCCACCACCCTACATTTCCCATGGCTAATCCACCTAGCTTGGACACTATGGGGCAATTAAGCACAGCAGTACACCTAACCTGCACATCTTTGGACCATGGGAGGAAACCAGAGTAACCAAAGAACCCACGCAAACATGGCAGAACATGCAACCTCCACACAGGCAGTCACCCAAGTCTGGAATCGAACCCAGGTCCCTAGCACTGTGAGGCAGCACTGCTAACCACTGAGCCACCATGTTGACTTGGTGCTGTATAACTTGCAAAACTAAATTTAAAAGTGGTTCCCATTGATTTTGACTGGATTACTTCAGCGATTGTTTTAAAATTTGTTTTCAAAGTAGTTAATAACCTTTGCAATGGAGTGTAAGTTTGTATAATTAATTAAACACGGCTACTGCAAATAAACGAGACTGAACACGTCAAATCGATATGTTAGTTCATTTCTATCACTTCCTACCACAATTATCTATGATTGGGGAAGTTAATTTTAAATCTATTCTGCCAGCACGAAACTGTCAATAAGATCAGCTGTTCCTCAGCTTCCTGTGTTTGAACAATCTGCCTCCACAGAGCTGTCAAAGATCTTATGCATATACACATTCTCCCTGGGCTCAGGGCCATGACATTGCACAAACAAAAAAATGGCCATGATCTGAATAGAACAAACCACATTCAACCATGAACATAACACAACAGCACACACTCCTCCTACAGCTCCACAATAGAAACTCTGAAGGGATTAACCCAAACAATTATTTTCTTGTTCCCACAACAAGAACAGTGTGACCTCCACAGCAACGCAAACCTCACACAAAGTGAAAACACTCCCAGTAACTCTAATGGAAATGTCACCTACCTCAAAATAACACAACAGAGACTTAGATAATCTTTGACAAAGCAAACAGTTTGTCAGATCTTGACCAATGAAACTTTGATTCCTGGATTCATTAAATTTGAACATAAAAATAGACACAGGAGGTTACTCTTTTAAACTTGCCTCTTAATTTGTAAGCTGCTGTCAGACATTAAGTATATGAGGTAAAGGTGAGATTAGGTTTCAAGTTGGGTCAGAGGATTAGGGTGCCCTAGCAATAGGATGCAAGGCGGATGGGGGTTACAATGCCAGGGGACCAGATGCTAAGTTAGTAGGAGGTTGGGGATAGGGTACCTGGTGGGTAGTGTGCCAGGTTGGTAGAATGTCAAAAGGGAAGGTAGCCAGGTAGGCAGGGTGCAAGGGAGCCAGTTAAATAATGCAGTGTCTTGAATAAGCAGGGAGGGTGGGTGTTAGGTGAAGAACAGGAGGGTGGGGTTCAGGTGGGGTGGTGGAGAAAGGGAGTGGGGGGAAAGGGGCAGTGCACCACAGCGAGTGAAAGGGAATGAGAGATCAGGTCCTGTGCAGGAGGAAAAGGAGACTGGTGGTTAGTTTCTAATCAACCTGTTCAGAGATGTTGTTACTGAAATAACTCCAGAGAGGCTGGTATCCCATCGCCAAGTCACCCTTTATTTAAACAGGAACACTCTTTGACTTTATTACTACCTATTCAGAATCAGCTTTGAGAGTGCCAGTGTCTCTGATACTCTCCCTTTTTTTCTTTTCTCTTTTTACAAGGTGCACGAATCTTTATTCAATTTCCACCACCAGGAAGAAAGGAAACACCCGAGTGGCCAGTGACAAGCAGTGCCCTTCACATCAAAGGGCAATGCGGTGTGATCAAACAGTGAAGGGGAGGGCAGGGATTAAATCAAAATAGAGTTGGAGGGGGAAATAATACACTCCACTCCCTGCCGGATCCACCTTTCCCTGAACAGCTCAAGGGAGTTTGTGGACACCGCGTGCTCCTTCTCCAGAGACACCTGGGCCCTAACGTAACCACGGAAGAGGGGCAGGCAGTCGGCCGTAACAACCCCCTCCACAGCCCGCTGCCTGGACCTGTTTGTGGCCAGTTTGGCAAGGCCCAGGAGCAGACCCAGGAGGAGGTCCTCAGACCTGCCCTCCTCCCTCCGCACTGGGTGCCTGAAGATCAGGAGCGTGGGACTGAAGTGCAACCAAAAACAGAGAACAAAGTTTTTTAGAAAATCAAAAAGGAGTGTAGGTGCCCACACCCAATATACACTTGCACCCTGCCTACCTGGCTACCTTCCCTTTTGACATTCTACCAACCTGGCACACTACCCACCAGGTACCCTATCCCCAACCTCTTACTAACTTAGCATCTGGTCCCCTGGCAATGTAACCCCCATCCACCTTGCATCCTATTGCTCGGGCACCCTCATCCTCTGACCCAACTTGAAACCTAATCTCACCTTTACCTCATATACTTAACGTCTGACTCCACAGCACCACAGAACAAGCAGTTGGGCTGGGAGTTTGTGAACCACTGCAATCTGCGGTTGCAGGGAACCATTGCATGCAGCACCCTCCACCCCAGATCCCCGAGAGAAAGGGGGAGGACTCCCGCGTAGAGAGCCCTCCACTGGGGATGCCCACTGCCCAGTGGCAAATGGGTACGCCAAGGCATGTCTGGGCAGTGGATGAGGGAGAAGAGGTGGACGGTGTGCAGCAGCAGTTGATACAGGGCCTGCCGTTTTATGTCCCTAAAACGGGCAAAACTAAAATTCCGGAGGCGGCTCAGGTGGTGGGGCACCAGTTCCCGGGGGATGTTCGGGATCTTGGGGCCAATGTGAAATTCCGTCCGGGCTGGGCGCAGACAGGATTCCACCGCACACCTGAGCGTCCTCCAACTGGTGCACTACGTCGGGTCCGAGCACCGCCCTTTTAAGGCGTCTAATGGCAGTGGCTACAAACCAGACGTCTACTGCTGCCCTGCTCGCGATATCCTGTGGCAGCGTCCAGCCCAGACACCCGCCATCCAGCACATCCCCGACTCTGGTCACCTTCATCGTCAAGGCCCTCCCCTCCGACAGCCACTTGAACCCATGAGTATGGAGGTGTGGAATCCTGAGCAACGACACACCCCTTTTTTTGTTTTTACCCCTACACTACCGCCCAACTGCGATAGTGCTTATGACCCTCCCCTTTTTTTAACAGGATGTTTGACACCTCTGTTTTTTTTGGGTTTTTTTCCCCAGCACCCATGGTGTGTGTGTGCAGATATGAGACACAAAACACTCCCCTTTTTTTACTATTATGTTATATCCCTACAGGGAATTGACAGGCGTGTTCTTCTTGATTAGATTAGATTAGATTACTTACAGTGTGGAAACAGGCCCTTCGGCCCAACAAGTCCACACCGACCCGCCGAAGCGCAACCCACCCATTCCCCTACATTTACCCCTTTTACCTAACACTACGGGCAATTTAGCATGGCCAATTCACCTGACCTGCACATCTTTGGACTGTGGGAGGAAACTGGAGCACCCGGAGGAAACCCACACAGACACGGGGAGAATGTGCAAACTCCACACAGTCAGTCGCCTGAGTCGGGAATTGAACCCGGGTCTCTGGCGCTGTGAGGCAGCAGTGCTAACCACTGTGCCACCGTGCCGCCCAACACTCCCCCTTTTTTTTTGTTTTGATTTTTTTAAAGAGATTAAGAACATTTTTTGGATTACATTGCAGGGTGGAAACAGGCCCTTCGGCCCAACAAGTCCACACCACCCCGCCGAAGCGTAACCCACCCATACCACTACATATACCCCTTACCTAACACTACGGGCAATTTAGCATGGCCAATTCACCTGACCTGCACATCTTTGGACTGTGGGAGGAAACCGGAGCACCCGAAGGAAACCCACGCAGACACGTGCAAACTCCACACAGTCAGTCGCCGGAGGCGGGAATTGAACCCGGGTCTCTGGCGCTTTGAGGCAGCAGTACTAACCACTGTGCCACTGTGCCGCCCAACACTCCCCTTTTTTTTATTTTTTAAATATTTAGATTAGATTACATTACAATGTGGAAACAGGCCCTTCGGCCCAACAAGTCCACACCGACCCGCAACCCACCCAAACCCCTACATTTACCCCTTACCTCACACTTCGGGAAATTTAGCATGGCCAATTCACCTAACCTGCACATCTTTGGACTGTGGGAGGAAACCGGAGCACCCGGAGGAACCCACGCAGACACGGGGAGAACGTGCAAACTCCACACAGTCAGTCGCCTGAGGCAGGAATTGAACCCAGGTCTCTGGCGCTGTGAGGCAACAGTGCTAACCACTGTACCACTGTGCCGCCCAACACTCCCCTTTGTTTTCTTTTTTTCTTTTTTTTTTACAATGTGGAAACAGGCCCTTCGGCCCAACAAGTCCACACCGCCCCGCCGAAGCGCAACCCACCCATACCCCTACATTTACCCCTTACCTAACACTACGGGCAATTTAGCATGGCCAATTCACCTGACCTGCACATCTTTGGACTGTGGGAGGAAACCGGAGCACCCGGAGGAAACCCACGCAGACACGGGGAGAACGTGCAAACTCCACACAGTCAGTCGCCTGAGGCGGGTATTGAACCCGGGTCTCTGGCGCTGTGAGGCAGCAGTGCTAACCACTGTGTCACCGTGCCGCCCAACACTCCCCTTTTTATCTGTCAGCCAGGACTCACTGATTGGACCAGACTAATAGCTCCAATCAGGAAACTTGTAGTTTATAAGGACCAGCTGGCTGACCTTGTTACAATCCGGGGAATTACATACCACCCTAGCATGTGAGACTTGGACCCAGACCTCCTGGGTCAGTGGTTGAGACACTACCACTGCACCACAAGAGCCCTAGAAGGGAGACATAGGTCTGTTTGCAGGGCAAAACAGAGTGGGTCCCATTGTGGGAAAGGCAGATTGGATACAGAGCTGAAAAAGGGAATGCCAGGTCCACAGTGGTGGAGGTCCAGAGTGGGGGAGGGTGGGGAGCAGCAGGTTCGGAGAAGGGGAGGGTGGGAACAGCAGGTTCGGAGTGAGGGTGGGGAGTGGCAGGTCTGGCGTGGGGAGGGGGAGAGCTGCAGGTCCAAAGTGGGGGAGGGGGGTAACAGCAGGTCCAGAGTGGGGGAGGGTGGGAACAGCAGGTCCGGAGTGGGGGAGGGTCGGGAGCGGCAGGTCTGGAGTGGGGGAGGGTGGGAACAGCAGGTCTGGAGTGAGGGAGGGTGGGGAACAGCAGGTCTGGAGTGGCGGAGGGTGGGGAGTGGCAGGTCCGGAGTGGGGGAGGGGGGTAACAGCAGGTCCAGAGTGGAGGAGGGTGGGGAGCGGCAGGTCTGGAGTGGGGGAGGGTGGGGAGCGGCAGGTCTGGAGTGGGGGAGGGTGGGAACAGCAGGTCTGGAGTGAGGGAGGGTGGCGACAGCAGGTCTGGAGTGAGGGAGGGTGGCGACAGCAGGTCTGGAGTGAGGGAGGGTGGCGACAGCAGGTCTGGAGTGGGGGAGGGTGGGGACAGCAGGTCTGGAGTGGGGGAGGGTGGGGACAGCAGGTCTGGAGTGGGGGAGGGTGGGAACAGCAGGTTCGGAGTGGGGGAGGGGGGGAGCTGCTGGTCCAGAGTGGGAGAGGGTGGGAACAGAAGGTCCGGAGTGGCGGAGAGTGGGGACAGAAGGTCCAGAGTGGGGGAGGGTGGGAACAGCAGGCCCGGAGTGAGGGAGGGTGGGGACAGCAGGTCTGGAGTGGGGGAAGGTGGGAACAGCAGGTTCGGAGTGAGGGAGGGTGGGGACAGCAGCTCTGGAGTGGGGGAAGGTGGGGAACAGCAGGTTCATGGGGGAGGGTGGGGAACAGCAGGTTCGGAGTGGAGGAGGGTGGGGAACAGCAGGTTCGGAGTGGGGGAGGATGGGGAGCGGCAGGTTCGGAGTGGGGGAGGGTGGGGAACAGCAGGTTCGGAGTGGGGGAGGGTGGGGAGCGGCAGGTCCGGAGTGGGGGAGGGTGGGGAACAGCAGGTCCGGAGTGGGGGAGGGTGAGGAGTGGCAGATCCAGATTGGGGGGGGTGGGGACCAGCAGGTCCAGAGTGGGGGAGAGTGGGGAGTGGCAGATCCAGATTGGTACGTGGGGGGCGAGATGGATGAAGCAAGATCCATTGAGGACCTTCCAAATCGCAGGTTCTTGATCTGCAACCACCAGTGCCAAGAAACTCATTGACTCTTCATTTATGTCATTGCTACATTTGGGCACATACTCAGCATCAAAGCCTGAAAAGGTGATGATCAAAGTAATTAATTCCATATGAGGCACACAGGGATATTTCTCAGTGGTGTTCAATGCAGGGATCTTCCTCAAGACCAACATTAGAACTAAATAAAAAGTGGATGATTTAAGGAATCTCTTCATGCTCCCAACCTGGCGGCCAGCAAACCCTCTATCAGACTCAGGACAAATACATACCAAACACTGGTGATTGCTGCAAGTACAATACAAAGTTCTGAAGAAATGATACTGACCTGAAAGATCCCTCCTATCTGAACCGCTGCGTATTTCCTGCATTTTCTGTTTTTATAAAGGTGATGCTTCAAGTGACCTACAACTCCTTTTGTTTGTGTTTCTCTGTGAGCACACTTGCTTGGTTTGAACAATGAATGGCACTTCAGTACCAACATTCCTTAAACTTCACACTTTCCTCTCTCACACCCTGAATGTGTAACCTCTCCCTCCACAAGGCAGTTAACCAGCCCATTAAACTGCTTTTGCTGGTGTTAGATGAAGAATGAGTGTTGACTGGGCCACCAGAGGATGCCCATGATGCTCTTCTTCCAAAGAGTGGCATTGCATCTCAAATATCAATTGTTTTATCTGGCTCAGTGACAGTACACTCACTGTAAGTCAATAGTCGTGGTGGTTAAGACACATTCGGTAGATACAGAGGATCAACACATGATCCCCTACCTCCAACCAGCTACACTCACAGTCTTGTCATTGGTCACTAAGCTGTCAATAGATGTGTGAACTCCCCTTCCCAAATCAAATGGAAACCCATACCACACCACTGGTCATTTTAGCTTACAACACGATTCTTAGATGATAATCATCGGCTTTTACTTTCTTGCAAGTCCTGTTATTTTTGCAAATACAGTATACCCAAAAAGGTGTTCAAAATATAATAGTCTAAAAATTCACCAATTAATTTTCTAAGCTACCCACAACTGAATTCTGGAGATTAGGCTTTCATTTCCAAACAATCCTTGACTCCTTAAGGGTATTATTAAACTACAAAGATTGCAAAAAAGATTTGATAGGATGCTTTTTCTCCCTGGAATGTAGGAGACGAGGGGTGACTCTATAGAGGTCTACAAAATCATGAGAGGCATAGGTAGGTAGACAGCCAACAGACTTTCCTCATAGTAGGAGAGTCTATAACTCGAGGACATAGCTTTAAAGTGAGAGGGGACAGATACAAAAAGATGCAGAGGGGCAATTTTTTCACACAGAGAATGATGAGTGTCTGGAACGGGCTGCCAGAGATACTGGTGGAGGTGAGCACAATTTTGTCATTTAAGAAACATTTGGACAGGTGTATGGATGAGATAAGTATGGAGGGATAGAGGGAAATGGAACCAGATTAATTGTGAAAGCTGGGCAGCATGGGAAGTTGAGCGGAAGGGCTGTTTCCATGCTGTAAACCTCTATGACTCAATGTTTGGAAATATTAATGTTGGGAGACAAGTGACCTGAATCATGAAAGCAAAATCTAAATGATTTGAACCCGGCAGATATGTTGACTCTTAACTTCCAAATTCACTGTGCATTGTCTGATAATGGAGTGGATACAGATTCAATAGTAGCTTTGAATAAAAAGGATTAAAAATGCAGGAATACAGAGAAACATACTAAGGGAAGAACGGGGCAACTATGGCTGACAAAGGAAGTCAAGGCCAGCGTAAAACAAAAGAAATAATATACAATGTGGTGAACCTGGAGGATTGGGAAGCCTTTAAAAACCAGCAAAGGATAACTAAAAAAGCAATAAGAGGGCAATAAGATGAACTTTGAGTCAGCTAGCTAGTAATATAAAAGAAAATTACAAGAGTCTTTTTTTGGTAAAGGCAAGGGTGGATATTGGACCACTGGAAATAAGGTTGGAGAAGTACTAATGGGAAACAAAGAAATTGTGGAGGAATTGAATAGGTACTTCATGTCAGTTTTCACAGTGAAAAACACCAGCAACGTACCAGAACTTCAAGAGAATCAGGGGATAGACATGAGTGCTGGGGAAGCTGAAAGGTCTGAAAGTGGCTCAATCACCCAGAACAAATGGACTACACCCCAGAGTTCTGAAGGAGAGAGCTAAAGAGATTGTAGAGGCATTAGTGGTGATCTTTCAGGATCACTCAAGTCAAGCAGGGTCCCAAAGGATGGGAAAATGGCCAGTTAGCCTGACCTTGATCATTGGTAAGATTTTAGAGCACATTATTAAAGATGAGATTGTGGAGAACTTGGAAGTACATGGTAAAATAGGGCTAAGTCAGCACAGCTTTGTCAAAGGGAGGTCATGCCTGACAGATCTGTTGGAATTCTTTGAGCAGTTAATGAGCAAGTTAGACAAAGCAGAACCAGTGGGTATGATCAATCTGGATTTCCACAAGATTATTGACAAGGTGCTGCACAGGAGACTGCTAAAAAAAAGATAAGAGCCCATGATGTTCGGGGCAAAGTACTGACATGGATAGAGGATTGGCTGATTGGCAGAAGGCAGAGATTTGGGATAAGGGGGTCTTTTTCAGGAAGACAGCTGGTGACTAGTGGAATTCTTCAGGGGTGTGTTGGGACCACTACGTCATGTTATACATTAATGATTTGGATAAAGGAACTGAGGGCATTGTTGCTAAGTTGTAGGTGACACAAAGATAGATGGAGGGATAGGCAGTGTTGACAAGGGGAGACTGCATAAGGACTTGGGCGTGCTAGGAAAGAAGTGGCAGATGGAATACAATGTGGCAAAGTGTGAGGTTATGCACTTTGGTTGGAAGAACAGAAACGGGAGAGGCTTTGGAAATCTGAAGCACAAAGAGATTTAGGAGTCCTAGTCCAGGATTTTCTTAAGGTTTATGTGCAGTATCAGTTGGCAGTTAGGGATGCAATGTTAGCATTCATTTCCAGATGGCTAGAATACAAGAGCAGAGATGTACTGCAGAGGCTGTATAAAGCTCTGGTCAGACCGCATTTGGAATAGTATGAGCACTTTTGGGTCTTGTATCTACAGAAGGATGTGCTGGCCTAGGATGATTGTGGGAATGAAGGGCTTTTCATATGAGGAGCTGTTGAGGATTCTGGGTCTGTACTCGATCGAGTTAGAAGGATGTGGCGGTGGTGGAGGGGGGAATGCGATCTGATTTAAACTTACAAAACACTGAGAGACTTGGATAGAGTGAAAGTGGAGAAGATGTT
This sequence comes from Chiloscyllium plagiosum, assembly GCF_037043375.1. Taxonomy (NCBI): domain Eukaryota; kingdom Metazoa; phylum Chordata; class Chondrichthyes; order Orectolobiformes; family Hemiscylliidae; genus Chiloscyllium; species Chiloscyllium plagiosum. The sequence continues at coordinate 116,596,823 of NW_028270143.1, read as the reverse complement.
TCCATCAGTAGGAGAGACTAGGACCCGAGGACACTGTATCAGAGTGAAGAAATGAACCTTTACAACTGAGATGAGGAGGAATTCCTTCAGCTAGAGGGTGGTTAGTTCATGGAACTCGTTGCCACAGAGGCCTGTAGAGGCCGAGTCATTGTGAGTGCTTAAGACAGAAATAGGTTTTTGAATGGGAGGAGAAAGTGAGGACTGCTGATGCTGGAAATCAGAGTCGAAAAGTGTGGTGCTGGAAAAGCATAGCCGGTCAGGCATCATCCTAGGAGCAGGAAAGTCGACATTTCGAACATGAGCTCTTCATCAGGAACCTTGAATGATGAAAGGCTCAAGTGTTATGGGGAGAAGGCAGGAGAATGGGGTTGAGAAACACATCAGCCATAATCGAATGGCAGAGCAGACATGATAGGCCAAATGGCCTAATTCTGCCCCTATATCTTGTGGTCTAAAAGTGAAAAGTGAGACTAACCGGATTGCTCTTCAAAAGGTAACAATCCAATGGGCCAAGCAGCCTCATTGGCAACTGTGATATGGCTCTGTAACTCACACAATCTTAATTTGAAAGTGTGGCATTACAAATTGTTGGGATGGAGGCTCACACCTGTACTAGACATCTTTCAGTTGTATGAAATCCATGTTATGTCAGTGCTTTCTCTTTCACTTTTAGCACAGCTGAATGCAAAAATAAGTTTCATTTCTGATTAAGCAGTTTTGATATTTGGCAGACAATATGACACCTCCATAATGCCAGTCAAGTAATAAACACTCACTTTTAGAAACAAATCAGAGAATTTTTTTTCTCCCAAAAATCTAGGAATGGATTCACCAGGACATTGTGTTACCTACCCCCTTGGCTAAAACGCTGGAAGCAAAGCCTGAGACAGAGTCCAGTCAATCAGAGTGGACAGCATTGCTCTGTGCTCTTTGCAGTACTGGTGCAGTGTGGCCTTTGCTCAGTCATCATGACAAGGAGAACAAGCAAATTTGAGGTTGGGTGACCAGCTACAGGGGGCTGAGGGAAAGAGACTGGTGGCACTGTGGGGAGATGCTCGAAATGGGCTCGGGGGATGCACGAAAGAACAATCCTTCATCTCCCACCCTGTCCCAACCTTGGCCATTAACGTCTTGCATTAGTTAACTGGGTTTCCCTCCAGCATAGGGCAAAACTGTGACAGGGATGGGATGATATTTTTAATCAACCTAGTATAGCAAGCAAGTAAAGGCCTCAATATGCATCAGAGCAGGTCACTTGGTGCCTCCTCAACAAGTCAACGATGAGGAGACATTCCAATGATGATGCCCTGTCTGAAAAATCTAAACAAGCTTCTGCACTTGCATCGTTATCCTACTGTATTTCCTTTTCAGATGCTGGATTAGAGCAAGTGCCACAGTTCCAACACTTGTTGGTTTCTTGAGCCTAAGCTCAAGAATTACTTAATCATAAATGATGAAGTTGAGTCAGCAGCAGCTAACACAATCAACTGCAACATCTCTTCACTTCTGCCCATGGAATACACAGAACACAAGAAATGCATCTTAGAATCACCCCAGAGTGGAAACAGGCCCTTCGGCCTAACAATCCACACCGACCCTCTGAAGGGTATCCCACCCAAACCCATTCCCAATACTCTAATTTACCCCTGACTAATGCCCAAGCCTACACATCCCTGAACACTATGAGTAATTTATTCCTGATGAAGGGCTTTTGCCCGAAACATCAATTCTCCTGCTCCTCAGATGCTGCCTGACCTGTTGTGCTTTTCCAGCACCACACTCTCGACTCTAATCTCCAGCATCTGCAGTCCTCACTTTTGCCTATGGGTAATTTAGCACGGTCAATTCACCTAACCTTCAGATCTTTGGATTGTGGGAGGAAACTAGAGCGCCCGGAGGAAACCCAAACAGACACGGGGAGAATGTGCAAACTCCACACAATCGCCTGAGGTTGGAATCAAACCTGGGTCCCTGGCACTATGAGGCAGCAGTGCTAACCACTGAACCACCGTTTCAACGTCATCTGATGCTGAAATACAACTAAATAAAAACTGGAAAAGCTCAGCTGGTCAGACAGAACCTGTGAAGAGAAACAGCTGACATTTCTGGTTCAGATGATGAGATTTTGTTGAAGGTCATACTTTTGATGGTCACACTAATTCCCCAACTGGAATGTTGCACTAAATCTCTTTCAACATAGGTGTACAGTGTCTTGCACTAAGTATGAAACAATGATATGTTAAAACTCTCACTTCAGTGAAAACTGCAAGTATGAAAATGCATCACTGTAAAAACCACACACAACTTTCACTTCATTAACCATGGACTACAACTCTTCTCTGAGTAATTGAATTATAGAAACAAACTACTTTAAGCATTTTCTATGACCCAGGAGAAACCCTAATACATCAATCTTTTACAAAAGTTCCCTAAGGTAAGTGCACAACTCATAGTGAAACTAATGATCATCATCAGCTGAATGCAGAGAAGCATGAACTGTTATGTCTTCACAGGAAGAACAAGGAGAAGGTGATATAAAAATGAAAAGGTGTAGGAGAAAAGGTACCAGGGCAGGTATACGTGCATACATTGCTGATGGTGTCAGGGCAATGTTGAGAAAGTGATTGATAAGACTACTGTGATCCTTGGCTTTGTAATTAAGGCAAGAGCAGAAAGTAATGCAGTTGTGATGAACCTTGATGAAGCACTGGGTCAGCCCCAGCTGATGTACAGTGCTCAGTCTGGGCAGCAAATTTCAGGATCGATGTGAAAGCAGTGGAGTGGTTGCAGAAAGAATACATGAGACTGGTACCACGGCTGATGGTTGTCAGTTCCACAGATTTGTAAAGGTCACGTGGTTCTTTGTAATGAGAAGGTTGAAAGGAGATATGACAGAGGTATTCAGAGGGATCTGGATAGAGTAAACAGCAACAAACTATTCCCATTGGCTTAAAGATAAATAATTAGATAACACTGACTTACGGTGACTGGCAAAAGAACTGAGATTGAATGAGAACAACACTCTTCTATTAAAATGTAGTAAGTGGTTAGAACCTGGATTACGTGACCTGAGAGAATGGTGGAGGCAGATTCAATTATAATGTTGAAAAAGGTCTTGGATAAGGTCTTGAAGCGAAGAACAATTTGCAGGGCTATGGGGAAAGGGCAGGGAAGTGAGGTTAGCTGAGTTACTCTTGCAGAGAAGTCACACAATTGGACTTTGCAAAGAGGTTGTTACAAGCATGAAACCGCAAAGGTACAAGTACCCACAAACACATCCAATTTTTCTCAACGCTCTGAAGGCTGCAGATCACAGCTGGCAAGGTACTCAAAACATAAAGATGGTTTTTACTGCACATCTTCTTAATATAATAATAAACATGTTCTGAAGTGAGAAACTAACCTATTGTACAAAGGTTTCCAAAATGGCTGGTTGATGGTCAGACTTTGACACGGTTAGGTTCACGTACACACTGGCTTTTGCAAAAGATTTTCAATTTGCATTGATCAACAGGTCCATAGCATTATTTTAAAGACTTTGTGCATCATAGCACTGTGTTTACCACAAGAGGGAGAAAATAAAATCAATTGCCAACAAACTGTGCCAAGTTCCATTGTGAAAACATCATTGTCCACACACAATGGCTACTCAGTTTGAATTTTCCTGACTTTACAAGTAGATGTCAGCTTGTTGTATGTCAGCCACGGTTTTCTGGATAAAGTAATGGAGCTAGGGGCAGGGCAAATACATGCATAACCACTAAGTACCAAGAGTTCAGTAATAGGTAGCTGAACACGAGGAAAATTTGGAACTTAGATCAAGGAGTCTGACACTAAACTCCAAAAAGCAAAGTGGCCAATTTATTATTTGAAATCCTTTCTCCTCACTTGTTTTGGCATGCAAATTGTTTGTCTGCCTACTCACCATTTATACACAGTCCAAAGAATGGAGAACAAGAGGGAAGACACAACAGTACAGAATATGGCATTTGTTTAAATGTTTATGCATTTCAAGGTTACCTGTCCTCTAAAAGCTGGAAAACAGAAAAAGAAAATTTGTGTGTTGTATTTTTGTATGGAGACTGGAAACTGGCGTCTTTTGCAACTTCAGAAACATGGGTCCATACCTAATGTGTATGCCTGAGTGACATGGAAGGGGGTGAGGGGCTGGATTTTGTAAGTTGCAATGTAATGATAGGGTATGGAGGGGGCCTTTTAGAAAGGCCCTTTTTGGTTCTGAGAGACAGCAATTCAGCTCCCAACATCATTCCTATGCTCCCTGAACCTCACCTCTCACATCCACCCAACATCTGGGCAGCACGGTGGCACAGTGGTTAGCGCTGCTGCCTCACAGCGCCAGAGACCCGGATTCAATTCCCGCCTCAGGTGACTGTCTGTGTGGAGTTTGCACATTCTCCCCGTGTCTGCGTGGGTTTCCTCTGGGTGCTCTGGTTTCCTCCCACAGTCCAAAGATGTGCAGGTTAGGTGAATTGGCCATGCTAAATTGCCCGTAGTGTTAGGTGAAGGGGTAAATGTAGGGGTCTGGGTGGGTTGCGCTTTGGCGGGTCAGTGTGGACTTTTTGGGCTGAAGGGCCTGTTTCCACACTGTAAGTAATCTAATCTAATCTTTCTACTTCCCCCACATGCTCCAAAGTTACACACCCAGTCTCCATTATGAGCAGATTGCTCAATATTTCTGAAACAGACATTAAAAAAAGAAACATATCACAATTTAATACAGCTACCTGTGATGCTGGAGGTGCTCAATGAATTCCAGGGTAGGGGTGGGATCAGATGGCAGGGAGATCGGGTAAAGCACATCTGCTCAGAAGTTTACTATCTGGCTCAGTGGTTAGCACTGCTGCCTCACAGCATCAGGGACTTGGTTCAATTTCAGCCTTGGGTGACTATTTGTGTGGAGCTCATACATTATCACTATGTGAGATTCCTCTGGGTGCTCTCGTTCCTCCCACAGTCAAAAAATGTGCAATTAAGTGGACTGGCCATGCTAAATTACCCTTTAGTGTGCAGGCAAGGTGGATTTACCATAGGAAATGCAGGGTTACAAGGAAGAGATGGGTCTGGGTGGAATGCTTTATGCAGTCCAGGGTCAGTGTGGACTCAATGGACTGAATGGCCTCCTTCCACACTGTAGGGATCCTAATACTGTCTTTGCCCTGTCGCAGTGGTTGGCTTCCCAAAGGCCTGGGAATCATGACAAACAACAGGTTAAATCCAAGGTTTTCAGCCTCAGTGATTGCACATACCTTGCCTTACCTGAACAAAATCCTGAGATTAACTGCTTGGAGTCAAGTTCCTGCTCTTTTTGCTCATTTAAAAGGCACCAATCCCACTTGCTCATTAATGTTAAAATTTCCACAAGGCACAGTCTAAATTTTAACCTGAACAAATAGTCGGAATTGTTATTGAAATAAATTGCTGTTGAGATTCCAACAATTGGTCTTGCCCTGATGCATGATATTGTCACTCTTTTTTTGGACAGACGCGACTGAACTGCAGTGCATTGCATTTCTGGTACATTCTGTTTTATTCCAACTAGCTACCGTACAGCTCTTTCCCACAACCAATCACAATCTGTTGGAATGCCTTTACCAAATGTCAAACATCACTAGTTAAAGTACGCAGGAAATTTTGATCCCACTGCCTTGAAAGTAAAACAAGAGAGAGAGAGAGAGAGAGAATGTGTGAGCAGGAATCTAATTGAACAAAGTAAGCCTTAGGTTCTTATATTTTTTCATTGATTCTAATGAATTCTCGATGCAACTATACAAATGGGGCATGTGGATTAAAACAAAAACAGCTCCAGGTAGAAATCTTCATCATCTTACACTCCCCATTTTAGTACGAGGAATAGATGAAAAATGAACAACTGTCAGGAAACAATTTTCATTTTAAAAAAATTTAAGGTATAAATTCAAGGTGTGGCTGGAAGAGAGATGTCTGTTCATTTAAAATACCTGCAGAGCCTGTCAGGGCACATGGTAAAATTGTACTTTGAGCTGCTAAAGGTGCATGTCAGGATCACAATTTCATGAAAGATTCTCATCCTTTACTGCTAGGATAAAATTTTTGGATAATGAGTTCAAGCTAACTGAAAGCACAAATGGTCTGCAATCTTCCTCTTTAAAGTAATTACAGTCTTTTTTTAAAAGCTCATTCTGGGCATGTGGGCTTATGCCAGCATTTACTATCCACGGCTACGCCCAAGAAAGCTGTGGTGGCCCATCTTGTTCAAGAGTTGATAGTAATTTGATACAATGGAATAGGCTTGCCAGGTCACTGCGGAGGGAAATTAATGTCAATCATGACAGTGGGAGAGAGGCTTCACGTATGGGTTGACCAAATGGGAAAAGCAGGTTGCTCTCCCTGAACAGCATTAGGGACAAAGGCACTGTTATTTAAATAAGTTTGCTCTTTGAATCTACAAACGCCACAGTTTAACATTTTTAATGCTGTACTTGGAACAAAGACATAAATGCTTGCTGGCATTCCAGAAAAACATTCCCTCTTTGCCTGTTATGTTGATGACATACAAATCTGTTAGAGGTTGATTCTTCTACAGGACATCATTTTGCTTCTTATTCATTTGAGATGGGTGGGACTGATTTACCTAGCAGGGCAACACAAGACATTTTAGGTGGAAGAAATGATTTCCAACACTATTCTATGTTCGAGTTGGGGAAAATCCTCGGACACACCAACAACATATTCCTTGGAATCCTCACCCAACTTCTGAAAGGCAGCCCTGCCGAAACAAAGACCTTTATCATTGGGCTGGATATAACTGGCCCAACCAGAGCAAGTGGGGTGACAGGGGAGAGCCTGGTATGAAGACTTTTACAGGGTTCTTGGCTTCAGGGAAACTGGGAGAAATTAAATTAAGGTCAGAAAGGGCCTCACACAAGAATCCCAGCTTCCCAGGATTCATCATACTCAGTTTGATTTAATTGGGCTGATCAATGCGCCCTCAGCTACAGGTATTTAACAGACCAATATCCCAATATTGAACTAGGCAGCATAAGACTTTCAGACTAAATAAAAGCTGAAAGAACTGCAGCTGCTGTAAATCAGAAAGAAAAACAGAAGTTGCTGGAGAAGCTCAGTGGGTTTCGCAGCATCTGTAAAGTGAAGATTAATGTTTCAGGCCCAGTGACCCTCCCTCAGAACTCTTAAGTTCTGAGGAAGGGTCACCGGACCGAAATGTTAACTTTGATTTTTCTTCACAGATGCTGGCAGGCCCACTGAGCTTTTCCAGCAACCTCTGTTTTTACTAGACCTTCAGAGATTTACAAGGGTTTTATTGTAAAATTAGTTTAGCACAAACACCAGGTTCCACCTTCTCCTCCTGGACCTTTTTCTCTATCCAGAATCCAAATCCCCACGGGAGAGGGACCCAGCTCCTTTGCATTTTGAATCAACCTGTTCAGGCATGGCATGACCCACCTCTCGTACAGGATGGACTTGAAACCAGGCCTTCTGGTAGAAGTAGGGATATTACTGCTGTGCTGTCAGAGCCCTGCCCAGAATGCCACATCCTTTGTTAATTTCCTAACTGATGGTAAAACTGGGTAAACCAGATTCCAGAAGGAAAGACATTATATTTAATTATTGTTGTTGGTTGGCACTGAAACATATTCTCATGAGGCTGCAGATGTTCCTTAACAATAGATCATAAGTTTATTGCTTTACCCAAAACAATTAGAAGGGCTTTAACATGAATTACATCAGACAATCCTTACTCTGAAGTACGTACTGCTACAAGTGATAGATAGCATGAGAGGTCACAAACAGCAGTCAGGAAAACACTACCCTGGCATCTGCCAGCAATCCACAGCTGGGCACCTGAACAGTCACCACACCCTGCAATAAAAACAAAGTGCTGGATAAACTCAGGAGCTCTGCCATTTACGTAGTGAGAAGTGGGGTCCTCTTCAGTTCCAAACAGGAGTCATACTGGACTAAAAACATGAACTCCCTCTCTGTCTCTCTCTCACACACACACACTCTCTCGCTCTCTGCCTCTACAGATGATGACAGACCTGCTGATTTTTTTTTTGCCAGCACTTTCTATTTGCATTTCGATAGACGATAGACAATAGGTGCAGGAGTAGGCCATTCTGCCCTTCGACCATTCATTATGGTCATGGCTGATCATCCTCAATCAGTATCCTGTTCCTGCCTTATTTCCAGAACCCTTGATTCCACTATCCTTGAGAGCTCTATCCAACTCCTTCTTAAACAAATCCAGAGACTGGGCCTCCACTGCCCTCTGGGGCACAGCAATCCACACACCCACCACTCTCTGGGTGAAGAAGTTTCTCCTCATCTCTGTCCTAAATGGCCAACTCTAGCATCTGTAATAGTTTGCTTTTGTTGCCTTATTCTGTGGTACTGCAGGCAATGGCAAGCTACCAGTCTCTGAGTGCCCTGCAGCATGCAGAGATAATTTTATCTTTCCACTGGGAATTTGATTATGTGGAATGCCTGAAGGGATTTAACAGCATCAGGCTTCCCCTGCAGATATATCTCATTGTGCTCTACACCCTACACTAAAGCCCTGCAAATATTGTCTCATTGGGAAATGAACCAATTTCTTTTTGCAGTGTAAAGATATATGTAAGTAGTCGTTTAGTAAGTGCAGAACTGAAGTATCATCGGAAAAACGGTACATTTTGTTGACAAATTTTATCTTGCACTCTTTGGGACAATTCGTAACAAAGGGGAAAACCAAGATTTATAACTGTTATGAAGATGTAGGTGTGTACCATACCTTTAAGAGAGACAGAAAACTGGCAAGGACTTAGAGAAGCACATAGTGTGCTAAAAGAGTTAAAAATGTAACATTTGGTTGACACAAATAGCTAGTGCTATGTTGCCACAGAACTGAAGCAAATTCAAATTTGGCCAATCAGTTTAAATTATGCCCCAGAAACCAAAACCCAATCGAATTTGAGTTTCACTGTTTGGGATGACATCAAACCAATGAAATGATCCGATGTTTTGGGTTATAAAATCTGACATTTTGATCAGTTAGGAAGCAAACAGCAATGAGTGTCAATGGATAGACTGTTAGCTGAATAGCTCTCTGAAAGGTACCTGAAAATAAGAAATTGTGCAGCAGAACACCAAAGTTGACCTAGAGGAATATACAGAGAAAGTTTGACATCCAAAGACTATACCTGGGTTTGATATTGATTTTTGACATAAGTTCAAGAGGAAATTTATCAGACCAGTATTGTGGAGTGGGAGGTAAAAGGTAGGTTCAAGAGAAATGAGTTGTAAATTGTTGTTGGCTTTACTATTCTCTGCTGGACTTAAGTAAAACTGTTAATTTTTTTAAATTGTAACCTCGGGAATGGTTCTTTGCCTCCTGAAAGTTAACAGTATGGTGTGAGGAGAAAGTGAGGACTGCAGATGCTGGAGATCAGAGCTGAAAATATGTTGCTGGAAAAGCACAGCAGGTCAGGCAGCATCCAAGGAGCAGGAGAATTGATGTTTTGGGCATGAGCCCTTATTCCTGAAGAAGGGCTCATGCCTGAAATGTCGATTTGCCTCCTCCTTGGATGCTGCCTGACCTGTGCTTTTCCAGCAACATGTTTTTCAGATTATGGTGTGAGCTGAGCTTCTGTGTGTGTCAGGTTTAGAATTAGCAGAGGGGTTTACCCCTTGTTGTAACATACCATATGGAAGGAGAGGGCTCATTGGTTGGCAAGATTGATTGATTGGAAGAGTTACCACAGAGAATGTAGCAGATAATGATTGGTTGACAGTTAACTGCAGGGTGTTGTTTAGAATTTAAACTAAGCAGATCAACACTGGTCAGAGAACTACCCTAAGAAATGACCCATCAGAATGGCTGTCACCTAATTGTGTTGGATTGAAACAGGCACAGTGCATGCTTTGTGGTCACTGTCCTGAAAAGTGTCCATCTACCTCAGACAGGGTAAGGTATCAAAGAAATTTAAGACAGGTAAAGCTATCTGTTTCACACTGGTATTTTGCAGGAACTACTTAAGTGGTATTTGTCACTAGTATGCTGCTGTTAAGCCAAAAGTGCAATAATGTGTGTATGAATTTCAGTGCCAGTGTGATGCCAATGAGGATCTAAAATCTGGATTTAGGCTATTGTCAGGAGCAACCACTTGATGCATGCTTTTACTAACTACAAAATGCAAGTGAAGTAACAATAAAATGGCTTCAGGCTGCAAATTAACACTGTTTAAATGGCTTCTCACCCTTCTAAAAGCTGCTCCTGCCTTGCTGAGCCAACTGAATCAAAAGATAAAGCAGACAATGGAGCCTTTGCAGTATGGAATTAATTAAGCTAGATAGGACATTACTAATCATCCCAGCTAACCTTGAAATGCAGGAGTTGAGATGATGTGTAGAAAAACAATTGTTTCCCAGGAAATATCATTGGGTTAACCTGTTGTCCATTATGTCATCTTATTACACTTCATTGGATTTACTCTGCAATTAAGGCTGTACTATTTTTTAAGAAACATATAAAAATTGCCTTTGTTACAAGTGAATTATGCAGTTTCTCCATGGAACAGAGAAGCCTTCAACCTCGGTGTTGCTGGACAAACCTGTGCCCGGTGTCATAATAAATTGTGAAATCTTGCTGAAGCAGACCGTACTTGTTGTTTCTTTGACCAATCACAGAACCAAGAGACCCCTCCCAGGGGTTGAGATCTTCATCAGGTGTGTAGATTGTAAACTCCAAAATACTGCTGAATTGTATCAAACCAAACTGCATATCCCTTTGGCTGTTCACAACAAGCAAAGTACTGACTGTGTCCAACCAATCCACACTTGCAAAATGTGTAAAGTGTCCAACATTAGATGTGATTTTTGCAACTAGACAAGATTTACTAGATTACTGAAATGTATAAAGTATCACGATGAGGAGGAGCTGCTGTTGGACTGGCGTGGACAAAGTTACAAATCACACAACACTAGGTTATAGTCCAACAGGTTTATTTGGAAGTAGTAGCTTTTGGAGTGCTGCTCCTTCATCCAGTAGCTGTGAAACAATCATAGGTCACAGAATTTATATCAAAAGATTAGTGTCATGCAACTAAAATGATATATTGATCAAACCTAGAATGCTTGAAGTCGTCTTTTTAGAATGGGTTGCAGGTTTCAGTCCATTAATATGTAAATACCAGAACTTTTAAGTCCCATTCTTGAACTTGAGGTTTTATTTATTAAAAAAAAAGTGACATCTCCGCTCAAACAATGCACTAAAGGTGTGAGATTAGAGTCTCTGTATCCCAATCTTGAGTCAGACTGGTTCTATTTCCAAAGTAGGAATTTGAGGTGTTACATGGATTGGACTAATTCCATGCTGTATATCTAACTGCAGATTGTGCACTTTTGAGCAAAATAGAATGTATCTATAAATGCAAGTTCACCCTCTAGATTTGTGTATGCATGTGAGTGTTAATGTACATTTAAATTAGATTAGATTACTTAGTGTGGAAACAGGCCCTTCGGCCCAACAAGTCCACACCGACCCGCCGAAGTGCAACCCACCCATACCCCTACCTTTACCCCTTTAACCTAACACTATGGGCAATTTAGCATGGCCAATTCACCTGACCCGCACCTCTTTGGACTGTGGGAGGAAACCAGAGCACCCGGAGGAAACCCACGCAGACACGGGGAGAATGTGCAAACTCCACACAGTCAGTCGCCTGAGTCGGGAATTAGAGTAAGTGTTTGTGTGCATGCTTGGTTAAGTGTGCATGTGAGTATGGAGCATAAGCCTGAGAATGTGTGTGAGGGCAGGTATATAAGCGTGCGAGTATATAAGCATGTGTGCAGTGGGTCATCTGGAATGTGACATGAACCCAATGTCCCAGTTAAGACCATCTTCATGGATTCCAAACTTGGCTATCAGCCTCTGCTTGGCTACTCTATATTGTTGTGTATCCCAAAGTCTACCTTGGAGTATGGTCACCTGAAGATCGGAGGCCAAATAACACTAACTAAAGTGCTCTCTGACTGGGAGGGAAAACTCCTGCCTGGTGGTTTTTGTGTAATGTCCATTAATCTGGTCTCACCAATATACCAGGCCTCGGGGCATTCTTGGCTGATATACAACATTGGCTGAGTGACATGACATGTACATGGTGGGTGGCGTCCCCATGTGTAATAGTGGTATCCATGTCGACACTGACTTGTCTTGCAGTGGTTGCCATGATAGGGTTGTACAGTGTTCACTGCAAACTGCCTAGCCTTCAAGAAAACATCGACCACAACAATGGTCGAGGCAGCAGTGGTTAGCACTGCTGCCTCGCAGCGCCAGAGACCCGGGTTCAATTCCCGCCTCAGGCGACTGACTGTGTGGAGTTTGCACATTCTCCCCGTGTCTGCGTGGGTTTCCTCCAGGTGCTCCGGTTTCCTCCCACAGTCCAAAGATGTGCAGGTCAGGTGAATTGGCCATGCTAAAATTGCCCGTAGTGTTAGGTAAGGGGTAAATGTCGGGGTATGGGTGGGTTACGCTTCGGCGGGTCGGTGTGGACTTGTTGGGCCGAAGGGCCTGTTTCCACACTGTAAAGTAATCTAATCTAATCTAATCTAATGGTCTTTTTAAGGTTTGGCAGTTGTTTAAAGTGAAGAACATGGCATAGTTTCTCCACTCTCGAAGTATTGGACAATGAAGAGTACCCTATTGGTTGCATCCTGTCTGTCTCCTGAGAAGGACATTAGTTTCTCACTGGCGATCAATTGAGTTGAGCATCGAACCACCCACGTGCACACTGTCGCTCCATCACACACTCAAATACCCCCTTCCTTCCCACCCCCTTTCTTCCCCCCCCTCTCAGCCCCAATTTGCATTTGCAGACACATTCTACTTTGCTCAAAAAGTACACATCCTGCAGGCAGGCAGTCAATCCATTTTAACATTTTATAAATTCCTAATTTGGAAATAGAACTAGTTCTGACTCAAGATTGGGATACAGACAGACTCTAACTCTCACCTTTTAATGCATTGACTGAGCTGAGATGTCAGTTTTGTTTTGTTAAAACATTATGACTTAAGTTCTGGGATTTACATATTAATGGACTGAAACTTTCAACTCTTTCTAAAAGATGAAAGACTTAAAGCACTCTAGGTTGTTCAATATATCATTTTAGTTGCATGACACTAATCTTTTGCTATAAGCTCTGTGACTTATGATTCTGTTTCATAGCTACCTGATAAAGAAGCAGTGCTCCAAAAGCTATTGCTTCCAAGTAAACCTGTTGGACTATAACCTGGTGGTGATTTTTAACTGGAAACAATCACACCAACCATCAATTTAGGCTGATCAGTCAGGCTAGCAGTGTGACAGAACTTGTATGTACTAAAATCTACATATATCAGTATACATAGCCCTGCTTATTACAGACAGAACATTTACATGGAAGATTGAATTTTGTTTTACCATTTGTGTGATACAGGCCGCACTGGATGAGCCAGCATTTATTGTCTGTCCCTAGTTTCTCCTTGAAGGTGGTGGGCAGCTGCCATCTTGAACCACTGCAGTCCACCTGCTGTGGGTTGACCCACAATGTCATCAGGGAAATAATTCCAGGATTTTGACCCAGCAACAGTGAGGAAATGGCGCTTATATTTCAAAGTCAGTATGGTGAGTAGCTTGGAAGGAAACTTGAAGGCAAAAAAGTGTTCCCATAAATCACTGCCATTCTCCTTTTAGGTGGACATGGTCATGGGTTTGGATGGTACTCTGAGGATCTTTAGTGAATTTCAGCCGTGCATTTTGTAGACAGCACACATTGCTGCTACAGTGTGTCAATGGTGGAAGTAGTGGATGTTTATGGATGTAATGCCAATCAAACAGGCTGCTTTATCCTGGATGGTGTCAATCATCTTGTGTTGTTGGGGTTGTACCCATCCAGTAGAATGAGGAGTATTCCATTACACTCCTGACTTGTGTCTTGTAGATAGCAGATGGGCATTTTGACGTCAGGTGGTGCATTACACTTCTAGCTCTGGAATTGTTTTTCTCTTTCAAAGTGCATAATCATGGGCTGAATGGTCTCCTTATGATTTAAGATTCTGCAGTCCTCAAAGCTCTGTGATAAGCATTTATTCAACCCACAAAAATAAAAGGTTTTTAACAACTTTCTGTTTGACACTTACTAATGGAGACTGTGCTGTTGGTTTCTGAAGATCTTTAGAAGGTACAATTCAAGCTTTCCCACTGAAAATAAATATTTGTAGTGACTCCACGCAATTATTGCAAAGTGGCCTATCCGCAGGTTAGATATTATTAGTCCTTGGAGATAATGGTCAATTTGCGACCTTCGACATTGAAATAATTAAGCTTTTAGTTAGTTATTTAAATCAATAAAGCATCACAAGCACAAGCTTTAGTTCTGAAACTGGTGTTTTAAATTGACCTTCAGATGTTTCAGAGGCAGTGTTCAATGGATTCATGTTGAATTCCCAACATCCACGTTATACTAATGCACTTTAAAATAAACAGAGCAGTGCATTAGATTTGTGTTCAGTTCTGGTTAGGTAAACAGGAAGAATGATTGTTCTCACGGAAATGTTGCTATAGTCACTCTTGTGCTCTGAGGGAGAGACGGTGGCTTAACCTGAGTCACCACATCTCAAGTGAGGGGCGAGGTCAAGAAGGTGGGACCTTCAGTGACCTCAGCCAGTATGGGAATTGAACTCCGTTGTGTTGGTATCACAGACCAGCTGTCTAGCCAACTGAGACAACCAGCCTCCACTATCCTGGAAGTACATGTGCAAGGACAGAGGAAGATTTCTGGTTTTAGGGTTATGAAAATTGGATAATAAAAAGAATGCAGACTGAAGATATCTGAAATAGAAACAAAATATGCTCACAAAATGCAGTAAAAGAGTCATAGTCAAAATATCAGCCCACATTCTCTTGATAGATGTTGGTTGACTTGTTAGATGTTTTCGGCCTTATTTGAAGGATTCCATTTCATTTCAAGAGACAAAGTTGTGATCTAATGGAGATTTTCACAAATGTATAAAGTTGATCCAAGCAAAACATTTTATCATCTTGTTTGTCCTTTGACCATGTTCATCATCTGGGGTATTTGGTAGGAATTCAGTGGGTATGTAGTTGATGGCTAAGGCTGATCTGTCTGTAGGACAGGATAAAGTTGAAGGGCTATGCCTGAAATGTTGCTCTTGCTCCTTGGATGCTGCCTGACATGTTGTGCTTTTCCAGTGCCACACTTTTCTACTCAGGATAAAGCAGACAACTCAGCTTTAGACAAGTTACTGACTTGGGATTTGCTCTCCTTTTTTATGGTTTGCCTCTGGTATGTGTTGGCTTTTGAAGTTACAATGCCTTTTATTATCACTCAGGAGCAGTGATCCAGAGCGAGTTTCTCCCACGACTTGAAGTTGACATCAAAACTCTAAAGTGAACCTTCAGAACATCCTTGTAGTGCTTCCTTTTACCACCACGAGAGCACACTGCTGAATCTAAGTCGTCTTGACATAAAACTCCCTGTCATAAACAGGTGATTCTACCTCTCTCATCAGCCCAACTCCGTTGTGACGATGGTATGGGAGCTTGGCAAATCAGCAAGGGTCAGTACCTCAGTGTCTGGTGTGCTGTTCTGCCGTCTGATCTTCAGAGCTTGAAGTTTAGAGAAGTGAGTATCATTTTGTCAAATTTTTAGGAGCGTATGCACTTTAGTCAAGATGGATGTGGAAAAGGTTATTTCCTGTTGTGGGCGAGTCCAAAATTAGGAGGCATTGTTTTGAAATTGGGAGTTGCTTTTTATTCATAAATGAAATAAGGAGAACTATTTTCTTTCAGATGTTAGAGCTCTCTGCCTCAGAAAGCAATGGAAATGAGGTCCTTGAACATTTTTTTAAAGGTATTGGTTTGTTTGCCTAAGAAGCCAAGGTAATTGGGAATGTGGAACCCATAATAAAACAGATCAGCCATGATCATACTGAGTACAGACCAGGCACAAAGGGCATTTTGAAAAATTCATTCATGGGACATGGTCATTGCTGGTTGGGTCAGTATTTATTGCCCATCCTTACCTTCTCTTGAAGGTGATAGTGAGCTGCCTTCTTTAACCACCTCCAGCCATGTGCTGGACAGTGACCCACCATGATCTTAGGAGGCAATTGCAGGATTTGGACCCAATAATAGTGAAGGAATACTAATATATTTCCAAGCCATGTTAGTGAGTGTCATTTGGAGGGGAATTTGTGATCTCCTCATATGGAGAGCAGGAGGTGATTTACTCATCTCAGTATTCCTAGCCTCTGACCTGCCTCTGTAGTCGTTATATTTAAATAGAGTCCAGGTGAGTTTCTGGTCATTGAATGTAAAGGTGGAGGTTAGATGATCTCTTTTGGAGATGGTCATTACCTTACATGTTGTCACTTGTCAGCCTAAGCCTAGATATTGCTCAAGTCTTGTTGCATTTGATCATGGGCTGCTTCAGTATATGAATAGGGTTGAACATGATGCAATCACCCTCATTTCTGACCTTATAATGGAAGGAACTGAAGATGGTTGGGCCTAGAATACTAAGAACTTCTGCAGAAATGTCCTTGAGCTGATATGATTGACTACCTCCAAGGGTCACAACGGTCTTCCTCAGTGCCAGGTATGACTCCAATCAGCAGAGTTTGCCCCCAATATCCATTGATTCCAGTTTTGCTGGGGGTCCTTGATGTGACACTCTGTCACATGCAGCCTTGACATCAAAGCATGTCACTCTCCCCTCCCCTCTGGAATTGAGCAGTTTTGTCCATGTTTGACCAAAGGCTGTAATAGGTCAGGAGCTGAGTGGCCCTGGCAGAACCCAAACTGGATGTCACTGAGCAGGTGCTGCTTGATAGCACTGTTGATGACACCTTCCATTACTTTATTGATGATCGAGAGTAGACTGATGGGGTGGTAATTGGCCAGTTTGGATTTGTCCTGATTTTTGTGTACAGGACATACGTTGGCAAATTTGTACAATGTTGGGTAGCTGCTAGTGTTGTAACTGTACTGGAAGAGCTTGGCTAGGGGAGCAGCAAATTCTGTAGCAAGTCTTCAATACTATTGACCATGTGACTGCTGATCCATCATGCAGTGGAATTGCTAACTCATTCCTACTTCCCACATTTCCTTACATCAGCAGAGGAGAAAGTGAGGTCTGCAGATGCTGGAGATCAGAGCTGAAAATGTGTTGCTGGAAAAGCGCAGCATCCAGGGAACAATCGACGTTTCAGGCATAAGCCCTTCCTGAAGAAGGGCTTATGCCCGAAACGTCGATTCTCCTGTTCCCTGGATGTTGCCTGACCTGCTGCGCTTTTCCAGCAACACATTTTCAGCTTACATCAGCAGAACCTAGTTAAAATGCAAAAACATCAGTCATTACAAATTTCAGACAACACAGATTGCTTTCGGTAGCAGGACTGAAGAGTGTCCGTGTTTATAGTGTTGTTTTTGAATGATCAGTACTGAACAGGACATAAGGAAGAATTTTCTTGACCTTGCTTGAAGAGTACCATGAAACTGTTTGCATCCACCCTGAAGAGTGAGCTGACTTTATCGGTGCAACCCTCCCTTAGTACTGCCCCTCTGACAGTGCAACGCTCCCTCAGTACTTCACAGCAGCATGAGCCCTACATTGTATCCAGGTCTCTGGAGCTGAGATTTCACTTACAAATGCCTGACTGAGATAAGACTACTACCTACTGAACAAAGACTCATCGTATCAACAATTTATTTTTTGACTTATTTTGTAGCCTGTGGACACATTAATAATAGGTATAACAGTTGCTTTGAGCTTTTGAATGTTTAATTAGAGTGAATAGATTCTCAGCTTTTTGAACACTGCTGAGGTTTTAACAGGTGCTTTGTGGTCTGACCTCCATGGTATATGCATAGTATGTGGCTATTAAATTGTCAAATTTCCCAAACTCAGAATCCTCCCTGATTTCTGCAGAATCACATCTGACATACTTTATTTATTCAAAGTGGAGAGTATTCCTTCACACTCCTGACTTGCACCTTATAGATGGTGAACAGGTTTTAGGGAGTCAGGAGATGAGTTACTTTCCACAGAATTCCCTGCCTGATTTACTGGAAGGTGCAGGAGTAACTGTACAGAGGCCCCCTCTCTCCTGGGCAATAAAGAGGCACTTTCAGAATTCTCTAGTGTTTTGACCTTCAGGAAGACAAGACCCAATATTAGTCCAGGACTCCTGGTAGGTCCCACTTCCACCTCTTTCAACTAGGCAAACAGTGGGAGAAGTAATATGGTAATGTCACTGGACATGTAACCAAAATGCACTGGGGAACATGCATTCAAATTCAAATAAACTTGCAATTACTAGTTAGCGATGATGACCATGATACTATCAATTGTTTTAAAATCCACGTGGTTCCCTGATGTCCTTTTGTGAAAATAAATCTACCATTCTTAGCAGCTCTGGCCTCCAAATCCACAGCAACATCCTCTTAACTGTGCTCTCAAACAGTCCCAGCAAGCCAGTAGTTTAAGTGCAATAAGTGGGTAATAATTATTGTTCTATGCGGGAATGTTCACATCCATGAAAGAACAAAGTAAAATGCTATGTTCTTGTGACTACACACATCTATGTCTTCAACTTAACAGGGATGGGAAGCGACACTAATCTCTCTAGATCCTCCTAGAAACATTGATTAGCTGAGATTAATAACTCTCCAGTAGGTGAGTGCCTACATTAGTGAGTTTATGCCAGAAAAACAAATATAGATTTCAAAGAAAGAGTTTAAAAGCAGGACTTGAATTTACGTGCTGCCTTTCACAACCTCACGGCATCCCAGAGCATTTTACAGCCAATGTAGTACTTTTGTAGTACAGTCACTGCTGTAATGGTACATTGCCTATTTGTAGGATAGTGGCCAGATAATCAGTTGAACCATGATGTTACTTAACATACCTGGAAGTAACTCATCTCTACTTCTGAGATACTACTGTGAGATCTTTAAATATCACTTGAAAAAGGCAGATTGGATTTAAGTTTAACGTCTTGTCTCTCAGACAATGAGTTACGCAGTACTCGATGAAATATCTGGCCAGAGTTTGTGGCTACATCTCTGGAATGGGGGTCTTGACAGCACTGACATTATTCAGGGCTAGAGTCTCAACTGGGCCCTTGACATGCTTCAAATTGCATTCTGGATTAGCGGCGCTGGAAAAGCGCAGCAGTTCAGACTGCATCCAGGGAGCAGTAAAATCTGGATTAGTGGTGCTGGAAAAGCACAGCAGTATTGCCACTGAATTACAGTTACTGCTTTGTTTCGTGGTTTCATGATGGACCCCTTAAGGTAATACAATATACCATTCCTCAGAAGTCCCCACTCTACTCTTATTACTCACATACAAATGCCTGGCTTCCACTAAATCAGTGGAAGAATAAATGCAATGGACTGGGTAGAAACAATTATGAAGAATTTAGATTTTAAAAAGGTGATCACATTGCTATCAAATTCTTAACATGTTTGACTGGGTAAATGTTGAGGTAGTTTTTCATCTTCACTTAGAGGGGTGCAAATCTTGCAATTCTTTGCCCACAGCACTGAATGGCCAGTCATGGAGTATCAGCAAGGCTGAGATTAATTGCGTTCTTGGGTACTAGGAGAATTACAGGATGTGGGGGAGGAATGAGCACCTAGAGTTGATGTAAATGGTGAGCCACAATCATAAGAGTCATACAGACTACTCCTACAAATGTCTAGATTAGAATGGTGCTGGAAAAGCACACCAGGTCAGGCAGCATCCAAGGAGCAGGATTGCTGTGCTTTTCCAGCACCACTAATCTATAATCTGATCTCCAGCATCTGTAGTCCTCACTTTCGCCTACTCCTACAAATGTATGAATTGGGAGCAGGAGAATGATTTTTCAATTACTTGGCCTTTCAACAAGATCATGGCTGGTCTGACTGGCCTCAACTTTCCTGCCTATCCCAATCCCCTTTGACTCCTTTTCCTTACGTTCCTACTTTATGGATATTACCACATCATGGGGTAGACCCATAAGTATGTGTAGGTTGCAATGGGAAGAAGTTTCAGAGTGAAGACCGGCGAAGCACTATTGATTCCTTATTTACTAAAAACAAAATTGTGCTTCTTTCCTTGGCACTTTTTTTTTTTTTGCTTCTTTATCCCCTGTAGTTCAGCTCTAACATTTCATAATCCTATCATTTTAAACACTAGTTGAAAAGTGCTTCCCACTTAGATTTGCTTTTAGATGTTGAATTTTTGTAATGAAAGTAGGCAAATCAAGAGTGAGAGTAAGTCAAAAGGAAGGAAGCGAATCAAGAGAAATGAAAAATAGCAATGGCACTGAAGAGTGTTCAAAGCCCAGTGCCACACGACTTCCATTCCAAAGTCTTGAAAAAGTAGTTGAGAAATTGGAAAACTTTTAGTGAGAGCACCTGCAAAATTGGGTTATTGTAAACTTAGTGGATTTTATCGTTAGGGTAATGAACATCTCTAAAATATTTAGATCAGGTAGAGCCAACATGGGTTTCCAAATAGTCGGTCACTCCTGACAAACCTGATTGAAAAGAGGTCACTAAAAGTGGACAGTATTAAGAGAATGTAAACCAGTGCTCAAAATGCACAGAGCTGGAGGGTAAATACAGCGCACTGCTCCAATCAAGGGGTGGTTTTCCTTAGTGTTTGAGTGGCAGCGAAAAGGTAAACAGCATTTCTGTGAGTAAAGCTACTGGAGCTGGGAGAGAAGTGGATACTGTCTGGAGACTACAAAGTGGAAGGGTACAGAAGTGAGATTGAGGCCAGGGTGCAGGGCACATGTATGTCTGTCTGTCTGGGCCTATAGTGGGTGAAATCAAGATTTAAAATGGAACAGTTTATGCCCATCAACAAATCTAATACTAAGCTTATTGAAAACCTAGAAAACTTCAAGCTACTGAAGTGGAATTCCTTGTAAAGAAATGTGGAGTCTTGAGAGCAAACAAATGTGCAAACATGAGATTTCAGGAGCTACCATATGGGGTTCATGCAGGGTGGCTGAAGAAAAGTATTTTCATAAAGACTTGCATTTATATATTATTGCATTTCAAATAATCCCACGCACTGAGAATGACTCTAGGTGATGTGACCATGTTAAAGTTAAAAATGCAATAGCTAAGCTGTGATCTCACTAGTCTGTGGAAAGTGTGTTTTGAGGTGTTGGCTTTTTGTGTACAGAGTTGTCCTTTTTTTTTAAAGAAAGCAGTTGTTGCTAACTTTTTGCCTATTTGTGATACTGGGAAATGTATTTTGTTTATATTGTGGTGTGAAGATTTATGGAGTGATTGAATTCATCTAATTCTGCTTCTGAGTGAGTTCAAATAGCCCATAAATCGACACAAGTTATGACGTGAGTTGAATACCTAGTAAAGGAAATGGTGAGCATGAAAACGCTCCTGGAAAAAGTATGGATAAAAACTGCTACAGGATTTTGGTGTTATCAATCTACAATTTCCGCCCCCCCCCCCCCCCCCCAACCACCCAAAAAAAATTATAGAATCCCTCAAATTCAAGCTCAGAGTTGAGGATAATTTAATGATTTGATTTTGGAAATCGAGTAATTGGCAGAGACAGAAAGGGTAAAGGGCAGGTATTAAGTGCCCATTAGGTTTATACACAGGAAATTATATGCAAGCTTTCTACCTATGGAAAATATGGTAGAACAGCGGTATAAGCAAATCTCACCATTAAACTCTATCATGAATATAAAACTAGACTCTTTAATGGGAACCCTGCCAACAATCGATGACCAGTGTAAAAACTTATTTGTCTTATGAACACCCTTTTTAAAAAGAACGAAATCCATTAAACCTAGTCAGTGTACATCTGGAGTCAGTGGTTAACTCTCAACTTCCCTCCTGAAATAGTCTGGAAAGCCATTTCTAGGGCAATTAAGGATGGCCTACCTAGCAAGGCCCACATTACAAACAAAAGAAAACTTAAAATAGTTCCAACTTTTGAAGCCCAGCCAAACATTCATCATGGAGCAAGTAGCAATGCCAAAAGCTTGTGGCTTCAGTGACAGAACAGAGTTTATTTCTAATTCACAACAGAATGCTTGTCAAATCAATGCAGGGTGAACAGATACATTGTTCTTTGGCAATCAGAAGCAGGAGTTTTTAATATTACAGCCAGGCTTGACAGTTCAAGAAATCAGAACTCAAAAACATGAAAACAGAGGGCATCTTTTAACATTGTTCACTGCATTGTGGTGCTTTTTTCATTGGAAAAGTTCTCTCATGCATTTGAACAATTACACAACAAGAGTCAACTTATCTACAAAAGGACAGATCCCTATGATAAATCACTACTTTACAAAAACTGATCTACATTACAACATGTCACAACAGTGACATTTGAAGGTTGTCAAAACATTTTGCGCTTACCTTTTTCAGAAAGTGCCTGACTCCTCAGCCGGCTTCCAATTTTCTTTACAAACTAGCAAATATTATACTTTTAATGGACTTCCAACCATTCCCCCAACCCGAGGCAAAAGGGTGATGGGGGAAAGAGATCTGATATTCAATCCCCATTTTAAAAATGGAGAAACCAACATCCGGGATGGTGAGGGATGATATTTTACAGTAAATATTCACGACCCACACAAAGAGCAGGAGAAAATGGTGAGGACTGGGGATGCAAGGGAAAATGTGGTTATTTGCACTTCAAAACACAATACTGCAAATAGATGGAAATTAAGCCACTGGTTACCAAAAGTCATTAATGGTTACAGGGCCATCTTCTGAAGATGGGTCATAGAATCCCTATATTGTGAAAACAGGTCATTCAGCCCATCAAGTCCTCCAAAGAGCATCCCACAGAGATCCACACCCCCTATCCCTGTAATCCTGTATTTCCAATGGCTGACTCACCTACCCTGCACATCCCTAAACACTATAGGCAATTCAGAATCAAAACATGTGGTGCTGGAAAAGCGCAACATCCGAGAAGCAGGAGAGTCAATGTTTCGAGCATAAGCTCTTCATCAGGAATGTGGGAAATTTAGCAACTCGCCTAGCCTGCATGTCTTTGGGTGGTGGGAGTAAACTGCAGCACCCAGAGAAAACCCACACACATAGGGAGAATGTGCAAATTCCACACAGACGTCCAAGGGTAGAGTAGAATCCAGGTCCCTAGTGCTATGAGGCAGCAAGGCTAACAACTGAGCCACCGTGCCACCCTGTCATTGACCTGAAACATTAACTTCCCTTCTCTACACAGTTGCCTGACCTCTACAGTGTTTGCAGCAATTTGTTTTCAATCTCCGGTTTCTAGTAATATTTTTGTTTTTGTGTTGTGTGAATGTACATGGAATAAGGCCATGACTCTGCTGTGAGTTGGCAGAAAAGGCTGGGTCCTGCAGCTAAATGACTTCCTCCTCTTCACATTTTCCTCAGAAGTCATCAATTTCAGACCATTGAGGATGACAATCTAACAATTTCCTTGGGTTTGATTTTGTCACATGTCCATTTACTTCAAGCAGCAAAACCAAAGAAAGATGTACATTACAGTGTGAGCATGCTCAGTATGTACTCCCACATGATGGTTCTTCTCAGAAATAAAGGTTACAATCTGCTGCTATCATTTTTGGCAATACCCTGATCTTTGCTTTGTGGTATTTCATATTTTATTGTTAAATGCAAATCCAAGGTTATCAATAGCAGATTAGACACTTTTATGTGACTATTAGAAATGCAATTAAATGGACTTTAAGATGTCTCTTTCACAATACAAGCTTTGAGTAATGTTGTTTTATAATGCAATAGTTACAAAGAGCAAATGTGAACTGAAACATATGAACTCAATATATTTTTAAGTAATTTGATTACTTACTTCCTTCACCAAATGAAGAAGATTGATGGGTTGATATGTAAGAAGTGTCAGCCTTTCCGTTGCTGCTAAGCTGCCAACTTTAAAAGCATATAACAGAACCTGGAAGACCTGTTAAGTGTGTAAGTGGTCTAGTAAGGACACGCAAGAGATATAAAGTCACACCGGTGGTAAAACTTAGGAATATTAGTTTTCAACTTACATTGTTTTATTTTAATGCACAAGAACTTCCTGGACTAAAACCGTTTTAAAAGCATGAGAAACGTGGACTAAAATGATAATGATTGAGGCAGGTTAGGGAACAAACAACCATTATCTGGTAGCCCCTCAGAGTTGAGGATGATTTTGGGGATGGGTTTAGCACTGCCTGAATAGTTCAATTCTGGAGCTGTCGACCTCTGCCATGGGTGAGATTCTGTCTGTTTCCCCTTCACTACTTGCACTTGGCCTCTACATGCTCCACTTGGTGATGTTCGGAGTGGCTAGCAGCTTTTGTGGATGTTGAAGGAGGCTTTCTGGGCTTCCTTGCAATATTTCCTCTGCCTCCTAATGATTTGCCTATCACTGTGGAGCTGACAGCAGAGCCTTTGTTTCCACACCATGCTGGTTCCTTGGCAGCCACTTGCCTGAACTCTATATCTGCCCCACACAACAGACTCTACCCAAGCTCGCAGTACCCACAATTTGAGCCGCCTTGGGGATATCATCCCCACGCCCTTTCAAATGACATGGAGGATTTTTCTGTACAAGCTGTTCTTGCACATTCTCGACTTCTCCAAGTTCACCTGCCACTTGGCTACGCCTTGGTGTGACAGTTTGCCCTCTGGTAGCAGAGATCCTGGGTAGAGGGCCCTCTGCAAAGTTTGACTTCAAACATTTAGTTCCGATAGCGATTGAAGGCTGCAAAAGTGCACTGAAGTCAATAATGGATTTTATTATCAATATCTGATCACACTGAGAGGAGGCTCACAAGGTCAGGGGGCAATGACTGTTTGACAGGACTGGCCTGGTAGACAAAGTTTGTTTCTGAATGTTCAGTCTAAGGCCAATTCTCTCATATGCCTTGGTGAATAAGTCAACAATGGCTTGTTGCACATAGCTTTACTGAAGCTCGACAACAATTGGGGAGGTCTCTAGTTCCGGGAGTTTGAGGGTGATGTTAGAACAGTTCCCTGCTCATTATCTCCATTCTGGATGTGGAATAACAAACCTAAACCAGTTGGTTTAAATTTAAATTGCATTGTGTTATCTTGTAAGAGATGGGTGCCAAGAAACCTGTATCTCCTGTTTCAATTTGCACTTATTTGATAAAAGGTACACAGATTGGAAATGAAAGTGTTGCCTGCCACCACCCAGCTTGGAATGACAATGATGACAAATTCAAATACGTGAATGAACCATATTTCTGAAGTTGCTTGATGGAATGACAAAGGTTGGTGGATTTATAAAAACAAAGACTGGAAGATATGCGCTCTCTCTCCTGCTCTCCATTTCCTTAACGTAATCATGAAAACCAAAGCCAGTGATAGAAGACATTCTAGAAAATCTAACCCACCAAGAGCTCAAGGATTGTAGAAAGTGCTGCTGCTGACAATACCTTGTATCTTTTAAACAGCTGTAACTTCAGGCTCAACTCTACATATGCAAGGAATCTAAAAATATTTCCTTATCAAACTGACTACCTGAGTTTGTATGTGTGTTCCATGAATATGTTTGATTTTTATTTTTCTCTGGGTTAGAAAGAAGAATTTTATAATTTACTATCACTCATTAAACCCCCATATGTTAATATTGCTCAATCTTGCTCCTTAAAATGTCATACTTGCCAAAATTTAATTTGTGTGATATAAAAGTGTACACTAAATTCTTTGTAGCCAGCTCAGGGGCTTTAGAAGTTGGGAGCTGGATCACCCTTAAGGATACAGAACAACAATAAAGGTCCAGATAAAATGTCAATTAAATCTCATTGAGGTTAAGACCTCCTGCTGAGTCTTACCATGCTATAATTAACACCAACCTCACACATTTCAGTCCTCAGATTTACAGTTGACATAAAGGATATCTGATAATATCATATAAAATCTCCACTTAAGACGTAGCTGATGTAAACTGCTTACCTGGATCAGGTATCAGGATACCAAACTGACCGATTAGAGGGGAATTCAATCTCTTTGACACAGTGATTAACACAACTGAATTTGTAACATGGCTCACATTCAAGTAAAATCTCTAGTCAAGGTCAGTACTGGCAGCTCAGTATTGAGGAGCCCTTCAAATCACATCATGTAAAAATGCTAATACCAAGGATTTGACACACCTGCCTTCATACCCATGACTTACACCACCACAAATCCGTATGGGGATATTCCCATGTTTGATTTTAAAATCTTTGAGGAAAGAAGAAAATGAACACCAGATATTTTGAAGTGAAACAGTATTCTGGTCCTGTGATGCAACCTTCCATCTAGGAAGGTGGTGCTGTGGTAGTCAACTTGGCTAAGCATCACGTGTTGAAGCACAGGGGCCCCACTGATACCACACTCTTTTCCTCAGAAGGATCTTCAGAACTCTGAAGGGTCGCTATATGCAAAACGTTAACGGTGTTTTCTCTCCACAGATGCCACCAGCTCTGCTGAGTTCTTCCAGCAATTTTTTGGTTTTGCTTGTTTTGGATCTCCATCATCGACAACTCCTTGTTTTACAAGTGTTTCGTCTGAATTCTCACCCCCTGGCAGATGAATACATAACGCTTTTCTTTCAGTGATCAGTTTTTGGAAAGCTTGGCCTCCTGTAGAGAAGCTACGTTAACAGTCACCCTGGCACGTTTCACGTTGATCATGCCTAACTGGTCAGCATTATCGACCAACTGCAAGTCAGTGCACTCAGTCCTGACATTCCAGTTCACCAATTGAAGAGTCAATACCTTCTTTCACTGTTTGATTGAATTGTGTGCATCTGTTGAGCAGTGATTCTAATCACAAAGTACCCATTCATGCAGGTGGATGGTCAGTACCTTTGCTAGTCAGGGGCTGACCAACGGCTCCTCTCTCCCACTGGCAGGAACAGTGTCTCGATTCCATCAATTAGAACTGCTGTCTCCCATGTTACGTTAATATTCTACCAGGCATAGGCCAGGGATCTTGGGTACCCAATAATCAGGGTGCCCCCTTGACCACCAATCCAGAAGAATATAAAAGCATTACTTGGCTGCAGGAGTAGTCGGGAAGAAGTCATCAGTTTCCCCCTTTCACTCCACTCCAGGTTTGTTGCCAGGGTTTATTACCTTGTCCTTCAACTCTCCCAAGCTCTCTACAAGGCATTGGAGCTCATTATTGGTTGCTGGGAGTTTGGATCACAGGCGCCAAGGTCCACTTGTAGGCTAGTGGGCCTGTATACTGCATGTCTGGGAGTTAAATCATCTCGGAGCTTCTCCAAATCCTTAGTCTGGGTCCATGAGTCCAAAAGATGCTCTAAGTCTTTCCTGTTTAGCATGACAATAGTGCCACACAACACGACAGAGACTATCCTCACACTGAAGTTAAAAAAATCACACCTGGTGTTGTGTGATTTAACTTCCAACAGGTTTATTTGGAAGCACTAGCTTTGCAGTGCTGCTCCTTCATCAGGTAGCTAGTGGGGCAGGGTCATAGGACACAGAATTTATAACCTGGTGTTGTGTAATTTTTAAACTTTGTCTACCCCAGTCCAATACCAGCACCTCCAAAGCATGGTTCAATGTGAAGACAACAACTCGTCTCCACAAAGACTGTGTGGTGATCACTCACACAGATACTGTCATAGACAGATGCATTTGCAGCTAATAGATTGGGGAGGATGAGGTCAAGTATGTTCTTCCCCCATGTTGGTTTCTTACCACCTGCTGCTAGAATCTAGCACTTTTAGGGCATGATTAGTAGTGCGGCTGCTGAGCCACACCTGGTGATGGACACTCAGCATATTTTGTACCCTTTCCACCCTTAGTGCTTTCTCTTTTTGGTCATTAGACCTTTTTTACTTTTTTTTTTAATAAGGTCATACAGCATATAAACAAACCCTTGCATCCAACCAATCCACACTGACCATGTTCCCAAACTAAACTAGTCCCACATGCCTGCACTGGGCCCATATCCCTCCAAAAGTCTTTTAAATGTTGTAACTATACCCATCTCCACCACTTCCTCAGGAAGTTGATTCCCCACATGAACCAATCTCTGTATAAAAATATTTAGTAGTAATAAGTCAAATTTCTCCATCTCCTCTAATAGGATTTGAACCCATGTCCCATGGAACAGCATGAATCTCTAGATTGCTAGACCAACAATACCACCATCGCCTTCGCTCCCCCACCCCCCTGTCAAATACCTGCAAAACATAATGATCTTCTTTAAGTTACCTATGTTTTTATGTTGGTGAGGAAGAGAGAAAAGTGAGTGTTGGAATGAGCTTTTCAGCAGCTGCCACTTCTCTACATAGGCACATACCACATGGAGTCACTATTCCCAATTTTGCAGAAATCTCGATACAAAAATCAGCACCCACTGATTTCAACAATAGCCTAAACCACAGAAAACAAATAAGAGCAATACACACTTCCTGGAACCCAGACAAGTTACGTCTCACAAGATAGTACAAGTTAGTTGCTGGCTACACACACACACCACAGTCTACATCTTGTTAACTTTTGTAAGTCAGAAAGTCTGCACTGTTTGACCAACAATGGAGTAAAAGAATGCTGCAACAAACCGAGACTGTTGGAGAGGAAAAAAACTCTGAGCCTTATCAGAGATTAATACAATAGTCTTTAACATCAGTATGACATTTGCACCCACAGCCCCCATGTACATGTACATGTTTATGTTACAGTGCTCCATTTGTCAGGTGAGTAATTTACATTTTGGTTTTGATTAATCTGAAGAGAAACCAACGGGGAAAGCAAGCTTTCAACAAAGAATCAACCACACACACACACACACACACACACACACACACACACACACACACACACACACACACACAGAATCAAGCAGCCAGAGAGTGTGCAGAAAACCAGCAAGATCCTGTTGACAACCTCAGGCGCACTGCAATCATTTCAGATAGCAACTGAGGAGCAATCAGCCCAACACAACCTGGCAGGCACAGAATGCCTAATCCATTTTGTTTCAGAAATCTGAATAAAGTCATGAAACTAATATATCACTTCAAAAGTGAATCATATAATGTTGGTAAGTAACTGCCTCTCTTCCATCTTGGCTTATTTTCAGCAGCAATTAACCATATTGTGCAAGTACCCAGCTCCAGACTAGTTTCAGGATGAGGCACACAACTATTCTTGCAGATGAAAAGTTGATCAACAACATCTAACACGTTGTTTTTAAAAAAAAGCACAACATACGAGGCAGAGCCAACTTGCTGCCAATGTTCCCACTTCACCCCCTCAATCTGCTTTTCAGATTGCGGAAAACCCTCAACACCTTCGAAAGTTTGTGCAACTATTTTGAGAATAACTTAAAGAAAATACCATGATTCTCTCCTTCTGAGTCCAGAAATTCAGAGAGAGTTTTCAGAAATGGCAAAACCCTTCTCCAAAACAGCTGCGCAATAGGATTCCAAGCATTCCCAGGAACCAAAGAGAACTTGACACTTTTGAAGTTTTCAAATTGTGTGGGCTAAAAGCTGCTCAAGTATGAATTTCCAGTGAACTGAAGCTTGAAAGACAAGTTCATATCCATCATAAACTTGAAAAAGTTGGGTTTTCAAGGAATGTTCATTAAGAAGAAAGTTGGTTGCATATAATCAGATGCATTACAACACGGCTATCTTAAAATCAGAAAGCATAGGGAAAAAAAAAAGTTTACTTTGAAATTAATTGAATTTCTAATACATATTTTATTGCAAGTCTCAATATTGAAGTTGTCATTAAACTCAATTTTCATCCACACACTATGGGCTCGATTTTACAGTCCATGGTCTCTGTTTCCTGTTCCTCAAGAAGGCGGTGGGAAGCATCCCACAATCTCAAACTCCACAGCAATTTAATATGGGGAATAGCTTCAATTGCTCTAAGGCAAGAATTTTGCCCCTTGTTTGGGAGCAAATCCAAGCTTGGAGTTCTGCAATGATTACTGCTGGTCAGTCTCGCTTTGCCAAGGAGCTGAGGATACTCCAGAATAGCGGGTTCAAGAGACCACAGGAAAAAAGTTTAAGAAGGGTGGGAAAGATTTTGGGATGATTACTATTGATGGGCCCCAGGGGGAGTCTAAATTATCATTTTGATATGTCCCTCAAAATTATCTGTCCTGCTTCTGTCTTTATGTCTCTTTTGCTTCCACATGCTTTTGCTTTTCTTTCCAAGTTGCAGGATCAGTTCATTCCTAAAAGGAAGAAAGATCCCAGGAGGAGGCATGGGCGGCCGTGGCTGACGAGGGAAGTAAAGAAACATATAAAGTTAAAAGAGAAAAAGTATAACATAGCTAAGATAAGTGGGAAAACTGAGGACTGGGAAGCTTTTAAAGAGCAACAGAGGATTACTAAGAAGGAAATACGCAGAGAAAAAATGAGGTACGAAGGTAAACTGGCCAAGAATATTAAGGAGGATAGTAAAAGCTTTTTTAGGTATGTGCAAGGCAAAAAAATGGTTAGGACAAAAATTGGGCCCTTGAAGACAGAAACAGGGGAATATATTACTAGGAACAAAGAAATGGCAGAGGAATTAAATGGGTACTTTAGATCTGTGTTCACTTGGGAAGACACAAGCAATCTCCCTGAGGTAACAGTGGCTGAAGGACCTGAACTTAAGGGAATTTATATTTGCCAGGATTTGGTGTTGGAGAGGCTGTTAGGTCTGAAGGTTGATAAGTCTCTGGGGCCTGATGGTCTGCATCCCAGGGTACTGAAGGAGGTGGCTCGGGAAATCATGGATGCATTGGTGATTATTTTCCAAAGTTCAATAGATTCGGGGTCGGTTCCTGAGGATTGGAGGGTGGCTAATGTTATACCACTTTTTAAGAAAGGTGGGTGAGAGAAAGCAGGTAATTATAGACCAGTTAGTCTGACCTCAGTGGTGGGAAAGATGCTGGAGTCCATTATAAAGGATGAAATTACTGCACATCTGGATAGTAGTAACAGGATAGGACAGAGTCAGCATGGATTTATGAAGGGGAAATCATGCTTGACTAATCTTCTTGAATTTTTTGAGGATGTAACTATGAAGTTGGACGAGGGAAATCCAGTAGATGTAGTGTACCTGGACTTTCAGAAAGCATTTGATAAAGTCCCACACAGGAGGTTAGTGAGTAAAATTAGGGCGCATGGTATTGGGGGCAAAGTACTAGATTGGATTGAAAATTGGTTGGCTAATAGGAAACAAAGGGTAGTGATAAACGGCTCCATTTCGGAATGGCAGGCAGTGACCAGTGGGGTCCCGCAGGGATCCGTGCTGGGACCACAGCTTTTTACAATATATGTTAATGATATAGAAGATGGTATCAGCAATAACACTAACAAATTTGCTGATGATACAAAGCTGGGTGGCAGGGTGAAAAGTGATGAGGATGTTAGGAGATTACAGGGTGACCTGGACAAGTTAGGTGAGTGGGCAGATGCATGGCAGATGCAGTTTAATGTGGATAAATGTATGGTTATCCACTTTGGTGGCAAGAACAGGAAGGCAGATTACTACCTCAATGGAATCAATTTATGTAAAGGGGCAGTACAGAGAGATCTGGGTGTTCTTGTACACCAGTCAATGAAGGCAAGCATGCAGGCACAGCAGGTAATGAAGAAGGCTAATAGCATGCTGGCCTTCATAACTAGACGAATTGAGTATAGAAGCAAAGAGGTGCTTCTGCAGCTGTACAGGGCCCTGGTGAGACCACACCTGGAGTACTGTGTGCAGTTCTGGTCTCCAAATTTGAGAAAAGACATTCTGGCTATTGAGGGAGTGCAGCGTAGGTTCACAAGGTCAATTCCTGGAATGGCAGGATTACCTTACACTGAAAGACTGAAGCGACTGGGCTTGTATACCCTTGAGTTTCGAAGATTGAGAGGGGATCTGATTGAGACATACAAGATTATGAAAGGATTGGACACTCTGGCAGTAGGAAACATATTTCCACTGATGGGTGAGTGCCGAACCAGAGGATACAGCTTAAAAATACGGGGTAGACCATTTAGGACAGAGCTCAGGAGAAACGTCTTCACCCAGAGAGTGGTGGCTGTGTGGAATGCTCTGCCCCAGAGGGCAGTGGAGGCCCACTCTCTGGATTCATTTAAGAAGGAGTTGGATAGAGCTCTCAAAGATAGTGGAATCAAGGTTTATGGAGATAAGGCAGGAACAGGATACTGATTAGGAATGATCAGCCATGATTATATTGAATGGCGGTGCAGGCTCGAAGGGTTGAATGGCCTACTCCTGCACCTATTGTCTATTGTCCAACTGGGAAGTGATGTTGTGCTCCAGAATAACATGAACAAGAAAGAAGCCACCACAGGACGGTTTTAGATTGAGGCATTGGAAAATTGGCTATCTTTTCATACCTCACATTCCTTTCCTGCTGCTTTTTGTTCATGGAGTTTGGATGTTACTGGCTAGGCCAGCATCTAATGCCCATCCCTGAATGCCCTGGAGCTGCTTTCTTGAAACACTGCAATCATTGGAGTGTAGGTACACACAAACTGCTCTTAGGGTCCCAGAGGTTTGACCCAGCAACATGAAGGAATGCCAATATAGTTCCAAGTCAGGATGGTTAGTGGCTTGGGGGAGGTCGAGAGGGGGAATTTGTTGTTGGTCTTCCCCCCTCTCCAATCTCCTCTATCAACTTTTCCTTCATATCCAATACCCCATTCCCCCCCAAAGAAAACTTACTTGCTTTGTTCCCAATTTCTTTTTAAAACAGGAAAAAATAATGGCAAATTAAGATATTTGACAAATGCACAATAAATGGAAATTAATTCAGTCATGAAGTTCATGCTGATGCTAGATTTTTTAACAGAGATATTAACGTAACATCAAAAGATACATGCAATTATATAATCCGATACAAATATTATCCCAAACTTTAAATCTTGTAGTATGCACTTTCTTTTGGTGATTTCTGTAAATGTTGTGCTTGCCTATTTGCAATTTAAAATGAAAACTCATTAGTAACTGAAGTAATGATTCTGACACAAGACACTAACTTAAATCTGTATTAAAAACTTTGATATTTAAACTTGAATCAAGTGTCAGAAAATAACATTTCTTCTTTTCTAGCTGTCAAAGCTAATGTAAGGTTAAATTAAACATTTCCAAGTTCAATAATTTACATTAGGCAAGTGGGTGAAGTTACTGTCAGAACCATGCAAGCTAACTTAAGTTTCTAGAAAAGGTCTATTCGACCCTAATTGAATTTTCTCTTGCAGCTGTGAATCAGTTGACAACACTGTTGTCTTCAATTCAAAAAGTTGCAGGTTCAAGTCCCATTCGAGCCAAAATAATCAAAGTTAATACTCAATGCAGGACTGAGGGAAAGCTACACTCTTAAAGTACTTTCAGTTGTCACCACAATTAAAAAGCTGGACTGTGGATTGATTACTTTCTTCATTTGCTAACTAATGCCAAATACTCTTTGGCTGAAACAAGGCTAAGTAAGCAACGCCTATTTTCCACACTTCAAATTCCTGAGCCAGAAAAAAAACTTGGACTGACCTTCATCAAACATCTGAAGAAATAGATATGTGCCATGCCAAAAAGTCCAAAATCATTCTAAGTTACAAATAAGGAGCGGCGCTCTGAAATCTAGTGCTTCCGAGTAAACCTGTTGGACTATAACCTGATGTTGTGTGATTTTTAACTTTGTCTACCCCAGCCCAACACCGGCACCTCCAAGTCATTATAAATTTTTACTTTGCTTTTATATAGAATTCTTTCTACAATAGAAATCAGTGGCACTGTTTTGGTCAATATTCGTCTTGCACTGACAAAGGCAAAAGAGAAGAACTTAAACTGCCACTTGTTACTAATTAAAGAAGCTCATCCCTTCACAAAATTGCCACTACTTTGGTGTAGATCAGAAACCTCAGGAGGAAAAGTTTTGCTACTTGCAGGCAAGACCAGAACTGAGGGCCATGAATATAGTAGTTCTTAATACCGGTGGCTCAGCAGGCGTATCAGTGGCTAGCACTGCTACCTCTCAGTGCCAGGGACCTGGGGTCGATTTCCACCTTGGGCGACTGTCTGTGTGGAGTTTGCATATTCTCCCCGTGTCTGCATGGGTTTCCTCTGGGTGCTCTGGTTTCCTCCCACAATCCAAAGATGTGTGGGTCAGGTGAATTGGCAGTGCTAAATTGCCCATAGTGTTGGGCGCAGTAGTCAGAGATAAATATAGGGTAGGGGAATGGGTCTGGGTGGGTTATTCTTCGGAGGGTCCGTGTGGACTTGTTGGGCCGAAGGGCCTGTTTCCATACTGTAGGGAATTTAATAAATCCAGCAAAGAATTAAGGAGAAGTTTCCTTAACAAACAATGTGGAATATACAGTAAAAATAAGTTGTTGAGACAAACAGCATCTACTGTTTGGAGATCAATGCACTGGCAGCACTAGGTTTGATTTAACAGGCTGAAAGGGGGTCTACGCAGGGCACAAACCTGTTGTGCTAAATGGCTATTTCTGTATTGTAAATAATTTGTAATCATATACAGTGTCTTTCACAACCACAAGGTATTTCAAATGAGCTTTAAAGCCAATAAGCCAATGAATCATTAAAGTAGCCAATTGAAGAAAGATACCACAAGTAGCAACTGAATAAGTTACCAAGTAATCTGCTTTGATTGACGTACCACTCAGGGTAGCAGGGAGAGATACACTGATCTTTCAGGAAGTGCTGTGGACCTTTTACATCCTCCTAAAGGAGGCAAAAACAAGACCGCTCAGGTATCTTGAGGTCACATTTGATCTGGATCTGGGTTTCTGACCACATTTTCACACCATCACTAAGAATCAATAACATCACGTGAATCTTGCCTGCAGAGCTGGCTTACAGCTTCAAAGGATTTGTTCCCGAAGTCTGCAATAACAACTTCTCTGAACAGGGTGATTAGAAAATATGCATACTGAAGATTGGTAATCCTCTGCGATCCTGCTGCAGAAAAGGGCCGTATTTGCCATCAAATAGTATGATTTCTGGGGTGCAACTTGGGACCAGCTATCTTGAACTTCCACTGAGGCCACACCGCTTGCTGCTAATGCACAGGAGTATCACAACAGCAAAGAGAAGGAGGGCAGCTACAGAGTCATACATCATGAACACAGGCCCTTCAGTCCAACCAGGCAACACCAACCTGGAAACTAAACGCTGCCTTCTGGCCCTTATCCCTCCAAACCTTTCCTATTCATGCACTTATTCAATTGTCTTTTAAATGTTGTAACCAACTCCTCTGGCAGTTCATTCCACACAAGTCACACTGTGTAAAAAAAATTGCTCCTCAAGTCATTTTTAAAACTTTCTCCTCCCACCTTAAAAATATGCCCCCTAGTTTTGAACTTCTTCACCCTAAGGAAAGGACCTACTGGTGACTCGTTCTAACATCTCCTTGTTGGTTCAGTGTCCAAGTTTGTTTGATAAAGCTACAGTAAAGTGTCTTGATTGCTTTCACTATTTTAAAACAAAACTCAAGTTGGTGTTATTGATGAAAAAGGACAATAATGCAAGGTTAGGCTACAAACTACTGCAATAACAAGTCGTAAAAATATGCACTTTAGTCACTTTGTTGTGAGTGATTGATTGTGCTTGAGTTATAAATGTTAACCATCTCATTGTTTCTCATATGTATTTTTCACTGCAGCCTGTTACACAGAATGCTAAATGGAATTTGCCAGATTGGTGAAATGTGCATTAGTGCTAACAGTTTGAGGTGCTAAACCTCCAGAAATGCAGTAAAGAATCACTTTAGTTTTTCAAAGGATCCAGAAGAGCAATAGTTATTAAGTAAGTCTTACTGCTTAATCCAACAAAACTTTTTCAAAATGCAGCAGCTCTGGAAGCATCTGTGGTGTGGCAGCAGAGTGAACGTTGGTGTGGGTGGGTGGATGGGTGTTTGTTGAGCACTTCATCTCTGCACCTGTTTCTGGCAAAAGTCCTCTCCCTGTCCTACAGACCCCAGCACCTACCTCCAATGCTCTCCTTCAACCCATACCCCACACTCTGGTGTTTTACCTGCATTCAAGCAGTTTATTAAGAACTGCTGATGTTACATCAGTTGTCTTAGTTTCAGGGAGGGAAGTACAGACATTATCTCCCTCTGAACTTACTGCGCTCAGTGCTCTCAGGTCCAAGCTGGATGACAAAGGTGGTGCTGACATTATTATGATTTCTACTTTGTGGAGCCAGCTCTCAGACATCTCCTTCAATCTCCCATAAGGTAGAAGAGCAGAATTTAGCCATTTGGTCCATCAACTCTGCCTCACTATTCGATCATGGCTGATATGTTTCTCAATTCCATTCTCCTGCCCTGTAACTTTTGATCCCTTTACTCTATCTCTGTCTTAAATACACTTAATGATTTGGCTTCCACAGATTTCTGTGGCAATGAGTTCCACGGAGTCACCACCCATTGCCTGAAGAAATTCCTCCTCATCTCAGTTCAAAAAGGTTGCCCCTTCCCTCTGAGGCTGTACCCTCTAATCCTAGTCTCTCGTACCTGTGGAAATATTTTGTCCGCATCCACTGTGAAACTTACAGAACACAGAGGCATGAACAATCAGATCCCCCATCCTCGTCCCCCCAACTAGAATCCATACTGTGAAAAGAGGCCATTCGGCCCATTGTGTCTGCACCAACCCTCCAAAAAGCATCCCACCCAGTCCCAGCCACCCACTCCCACACTATTCATTTATTTCCCATGGCTACTCCACCTAGCCTGAACATCCCTGGACACTACGGAACAAGTTAGCATGGCCAATCCACCTAACCTTCACATCTTTGGACTGTGGGAGGAAGCCCACACAGACACGGGGAAAATGTGCAAACTCTACACCTGAGGGTGCAATTGAACTTGGGTCCCTGGTACTGTGAGGCAGCAGTGCTAATCACTAAATCATCGTGTTATCTCTCATCCTTCTAAATTCCAGACCCAGAGTCCTCATCCACTCCTCATATGATAAGCCCCCAGTATCATTCTTGTGAACCTCCTCTGGACCCCCTCCAAATGCTAGCACACGACTCCTTAGATACATGGCTAAATTTGCTCACAATATTTCAAATGCAGTCTGAACAGAGCCTAATACAGCCTCAGCAGCACATCTCTGCTCTTGCATTCTAATCCTCTTGAAATGAATGCTAACATTGCATTTTCCTTCCTAACTGCCAAATGAATGGGGGTAAAAGAGGGGGAGGTGTGGCATTGCTTGTCAAAGATAGTATTACAGCTGTGGAAAGGACGCTAGATGAAGACTCGCCATCTGAGGTAGTTTGGGTTGAGGTTAGGAATAGGAAAGGTGAGCTCACCCTGTTAGGAATTTTTTACAGGCCTCCTAATAGTCCTAGAAACGTAGAAGAAAGGATTGCGAGGATGATTCAAGAGAAGAGTGAAAGTAATAGGGTGGTTGTTATGGGGGACTTTAACTTTCCTGATATTGATTGGGAAAGCTATAGCTCAAGTTCGTTAGATGGGTCAGTGTTTGTCCAATGTGTGCAGGAGGGTTTCCTGACACAATATGTAGATAGGCCAACAAGAGGTGAGGCCATACTGGATTTGGTTCTGGGTAATGAACCAGGCCAGGTGTTAGAATTAGAGGTAGGTGAGCACTTTGGGGACAGTGACCACAATTCGGTGACTTTTACTCTAGTGATGGAGAGGGATAAGTGTGCACTACAGGGCAAGAAGTTATAGCTTGGGGCAGGGAAATTATGATGCGGTGAGGCATGACTTAGGATGTGTGGCTTGGAAAAGTAGACTCCAAGGCAAGGGTGTAATTGATATGTGGAGCTTGTTCAAGGAGCAACTATTGAGTGTCCTTGATAAGTATGTACCCGTCAGGCAGGGAGGAAAGGGTCGTGTGAGGGAGCCGTGGTTTAATAAGGAATTGGAATCCCTTGTTAAATGGAAGAGGGCGGCCTATGTAAAGATGAGGCGTGAAGGTTCAATTGGGGCGATTGAGAGTTATAAGGTAGCCAGGAAGGACCTGAAGAGAGAACTAAGAGCAGCAAGGAGGGGGCATGAAAGATCCTTAGTTGGTAGGATTAGGGAAAACCCTAAGGCTTTCTATAGGTATGTCAGGAATAAAAGAATGACTAGGGTAGGAATAGGTCCAGTCAAGGATAGTAGTGGGAAGTTGTGTGTGGAGGCTGAAGAGATTGGGGAGACATTGAATGAATACTTTTCGTCAGTATTCAATCAGGAACAGGACATTGTTGTCAATGTGAGTACTGAGTCACAATTAAGTAGAATGGATGGCTTTGAGGTATGTAGAGAAGAGGTGTTGGAAATTCTGGAAAGGGTGAAAATAGATAAGTCCCCTGGGCCTGATGGCATTTATCCTAGGATTCTCTGGGAAGCAAGGGAGGAGATTGCAGAGCCATTGGCCTTGATTTTTATGTCCTCGTTGTCTACAGGAGTAGTGCCAGAAGATTGGAGGCTAGCAAATGTGGTTCCCTTGTTCAAGAAGAAGAGTAGGGATAACCCTAGTAACTATAGGCCGGTGAGTCTCACTTCTGTTGTGGGCAAAATCTTAGAGAGAATTGTAAGGGATAGGATTTATGAACATCTGGATAGGAATAATGTGATCAAGGATAGTCAGCATGGTTTTGTGAAGGGCAGGTCGTGCCTCACAAACCTTATTGAATTCTTTGAGAAGGTGACTAAGGAGGTGGACGAGGGGAAAGCGGTAGATGTGGTGTATATGGATTTTAGTAAGGCGTTTGAGAAGGTTCCCCATGGTAGACTACTGCAAAAAATACGGAGGTATGGCATTGAGGGTGAGTTGGAGGTTTCGATTAGGAGTTGGCTGGCTGGAAGAAGACAGAAGGTAGTAGTTGATGGCAAAGGTTCATCTTGGAGTGCCGTCACTAGCGGTGTTCCGCAAGGATCTGTTTTGGGACCATTGCTGTTTGTCATTTTTATAAATGACCTGGAGGAGGGGTTAGAAGGTTGGGTGAGCAAGTTTGCGGATGATACGAAAGTCGGAGGAGTTGTAGACAGTGAGGAAGGATGTGGCAGGTTACAGCGGGATATAGATAAGCTGCAGAACTGGGCAGAAAGGTGGCAAATGGAGTTCAATGTAGCTAAGTGTGAGGTGATTCACTTTGGTAAGAGTAATAAAAAGATGGGGTACTGGGCTAATGGACGGATACTTGGTAGTGTGGATGAGCAGAGGGATCGTGGTGTCCATGTACACAGATCTTTGAAAGTTGCCACCCAGGTAAATAGTGCGGTGAAGAAGGCATATGGCGTACTGGCTTTTATTGGTAGAGGAATTGAGTTCCGGAGTACTGAGGTCATGTTGCAGTTGTATAAGACTCTGGTGCGGCCGCATCTGGAGTATTGTGTGCAGTTTTGGTCGCCATACTATAGGAAGGATGTGGAGGCACTGGAACGGGTGCAGAGGAGGTTTACCAGGATGTTGCCTGGTATGGTAGAAAGATCGTATGAGGAAAGGCTGAGGCACTTGGTGTTGTTTTCATTGGAGAAAAGAAGGATTAGGGGTGACTTGATAGAGGTGTACAAGATGATTAGGGGTTTAGATAGGGTCGACAGTGAGAATCGTTTTCCACGTATGGAGTCAGCTATTACAAGGGGGCATAGCTTTAAATTAAGGGGGGGGTAGGTATAGGACAGATGTTAGGGGTAGGTTCTTTACTCAGCGAGTCGTGAGTTCATGGAATGCCCTGCCAGTAGCAGTGGTGGACTCTGCCTCATTATGGGCATTTAAGCGGGCATTGGATAGGCATATGGAGGATAGTGGGCTAATGAAGGTTAGGTGGGCTTGGATCGGCGCAACATCGAGGGCCAAAGGGCCTGTATTGCGCTGTATTCTTCTATGTTCTATGAATCTGCATGTTAACCTGAGCAAGGACTCCTAAGTCCCTTTGAGCTTCAGAATTTGAAATCTTTCCCCATTTAAAAATTGGCATACATGTTTTTCCCCATAGTTATCTGGACTAAACATCCTCACACCATGCTTCCTGTTAAAAACCCAATCTCATTCTCCCATTTTCTCTGTTATGATGATGCCACCTTCCGTAGGGTCTGAGAAGTATCCATCTTTTTCCATAACTGAGGTCTTTAACTGATTTGACAAGGGAAGGGGGCAGACAGTAGATGTAAAGTCCAATCAGGTCCAAAAGGAATGCTGCCTAAGGAATACAGTCCAATTGGCAGAGAAGACATGGGCAGGATAATGCACATGTGAGGACCAGAAAGCTAAATTGTATCTATTTTAATGCAGACTTGACTAAGGCAGATGAACTTTAGAGCATTGATTAGCACTTAGGAATACTGTATATGTTGCAATCACAGAGGCATAGTTGAAGGATGGACAGGTCTGGTAGCTTAATATTCCAAGGTATAGAAGTTTCTGACTGATAGGCGGGGTGGGGAAGAAAGAGTTGGGGGCATTACATTATCGATAAAGGAAACCATCACTGCAGCAAAGACGGAGTATATCCAAGAAAGCTCTTCAAAGGAGGCTCTGAGTAAGGCTTAGAAATAAAAAGGGGCAGTCATGTTGCTGGGATTATATTACATGCCTCTGAACAGTCAGAAGGAGACAGAGAAGCAGATATGTTGGCATAACACAGAAAGGAGTGAGAGAAACAGAGATGTCGTTTTGGGGATTTTAACTCTGTTAACATTACTGGGATTACCTGAATGTGAAAGGAGTAGTCAGGGTGGAATTTTGAAAGTGCACCCCACAAGATCTTTTACTGCAAGTACATAGAAAGTCCATAGAGATGGGGCAGCGCTGGATCTAATCCCAGGGAATGAAGTTGGTCAAGTGGTTGAAGTTTCAGTGGGCAAGCATTTTGGGGATAGTGGCTAACTCTAAGTTTCAAAACATTATGAAAGGGATAAGGATAGTG
This sequence comes from Chiloscyllium plagiosum, assembly GCF_037043375.1. Taxonomy (NCBI): domain Eukaryota; kingdom Metazoa; phylum Chordata; class Chondrichthyes; order Orectolobiformes; family Hemiscylliidae; genus Chiloscyllium; species Chiloscyllium plagiosum. Next base: position 116,555,875 of record NW_028270143.1, on the reverse strand, counting down.
CAGAAATTGGAGGAAGGCCAACTTCAATATCACTTGACAGGAGCTGGCAAACATAGACTGGGCGCAGTTACTTTCAGGTAAGTTTATATTGGGAAAGTAAGAGTCTTAAAGCAGTATAGTGAGAATTCACGGCGGGTTTATTCCTCTAACAGTGAAAGGCAAAGGCAGCAAATCCAGAGAAATGTGGATGTCAAGGGATATCAAGAGAGTTTAAAACATTAAAAAAAAGGAAGCTGATAACAGGTACAGAGCATTTAAAACAGGGAGGGCTTTCAAAAGGTATAGAGAGAGTGGAAGGGGTTTATTCAAAAATTAATCAGGAGGGCAGACGGGGGCCATGAAATAACTTTAGCAGATGGGATCAAGGAAAACCCCCAAGGCTTTTGAGAAGTATATTCAGGGTAAGAGGATTATCAGGGAAAGAATGGGACCCTATCAGAGATCAAAATGGTAACCTGGCCTTGGAGCCAGTGGATGTGAGTAAGGTCTTGAATGTACACACAGAGAAGAATGACAGTGTAGCTGTGGGGTTTTCTTGGGATGGTGAAGTTCTGGAACACATTAAGATTAATAAGGACAAGGTATTAGATGTTTTAGCTGGAACAAGAAGTGCATAAATCCCCAAAGACTGATGAGATCTATCCCAGGCTGCTATGGGAAGCAAGGGAGGAGTACATATTTAACACTCCACTAACCACAGGTGAAGTGCCAGATGACTGGAGGATAGCAAATGTGGTTCCTTTGTACAAAAAGGACAGCAAGGATAGACCTGGTAATTACATACCAGTTAGTCTGACATCAGTAGTAGGGAAGTTATTGGAAAAGATTCTGAAGGATAAGATTAACCAATACTTGGAAAGGCAGGAATTGATCAAGGAGTGTTAGCACAGATTTGGTAGAATGAGATCCTGCCTGACTAATTTATTGAGTTTATTGAAAAGGTTACTAAGTATATTAATGAGGGTAGTGCTGCTGATGTAAGATCTTTGACAAGGCCCCACACAGAAGGCTGGTCTGAAAGGATTCAAGGCACGTTAGCAAACTGGATCCAAAATTGGCTTGCAAATAGGAGGCAAAGAGTGGAGGGTTGTTTTTGTAATAGGAAGCCTGTGACCAGAGGTGTCCTACAAGATTTGGTGCTAAGACCTTTGCTGTTTGTTATTTATATTAATGACTTAGATGTGAATGTAAAGGTTACAATCAGTAAGTTTACAGATGACATGAAAATTGGAGGTGTTATTGATAGTGAGGAAGATGGTCTCAGGCTCCAGTCTGATATTGACCAACACGTAAATTGGGCACAGCAATGGCAAACAGAATTTCATTCTGCAAAGTGCCAGGTGATGCATTTTGGGAGGCCTAACAAGGGAAGGACATACACAATAAATGGTTGGGATCCCTAGGGAGGATTGAGGAACAGAGGGACCTTGGTCTACAAGTCCATGGATCCCTGAAGTTGTCAGCACAGGTAGACAAGGTAGTGAATAAGATATACGGGATGTTTGCCTTCATCAGCCAGGGTGTAGAATTTAGAAGCAAGGAAGTCTTCGTACAACTTAATAAAACATTAGTTAGGCCATAGATAGAATACTGTGTTCAGTTCTAGTTACCACACAATCGGAAAGACGTGTTTGCACTGGACAGGGTGCAGACAAAATTCACCAGGATGTTGCCTGGGATGAAAGGTCTCAGCTATAAAACAAGATTATAGCTGACAAGATTAGGCTGGACTTGTTATCCTTGAACAGATGAGGCTGACAGGAGATCTGATCAAGATATGCAAAATTATGAGTGGCATAGATAGAACAGATCATGAGAATCTCTTGCCCATGGCAGATGTGTCTAACACCACAGGGCATAACTTTAAAGGTGGGGATCAAATGGTTTAGAGGGAATCTGAGTAAAAGTTTTGTTTATCCAGAGGGCGGCATGGTGGCACAGTGGTTAGCACTGCTGCCTCACAGTGCCAGAGACCCAGGTTCAATTCCTGCCTCAGGCAGTTGTCTGTGTGAGTTTGCACATTCTCCCTGTGTCTGCGTGGGTTTCCTCCGGGTGCTCCGGTTTTCTCCCACAGTCCAAAGATATGCACGTCAGGTGAACTGGCCATGCTAAATTGCCCGTAGTGTTAGGTGAAGGGGTAAATGTAGGGGAATGGGTCTGGGTGGGTTGCTCTTCAGAGGGTTGGTGTGGACTTGTTGGGCTGAAGGGCTGTTTCCACACTGTAAGTAATCTAATCTAATCTAAAAGACAGTCTAAAACATCTCATTTCCTATGACACCATACATCTGTTTCATGATGATTTTGTTCCATCAAAATTTGCTATTTGATTGTACGTGCCAAATTTTAAAATGAAATACTCTAATCCATTGAAACTTTCTCTCATCCCTCCTCAATTTATGGTTGCCAACTTCAGTTAGGTATCCTCCTGGAGGTTACAGTACATGACCTCCTACCTCCAAGTGCTCTGCCCCGGGGATGCAGGACAAACAAAATTGATCTTGCAGAAGACCAGCTTGAGCTGGTGCAGCTGAACAGCCCCCCTTTCTGTGCTGTAACCATTCCATCTTTCTTCCATGTTATTCACAATGTTGCTTGTGATATTAAGCTTCAACCTTTGAGGATTCCAAACCAACCTGGAAGAGTTGCCAAAACTGGTGACAACAAAACTAGGTGGAAAGGCAGGTGGCAAGAGTTTACAAAAAGATAGTGATAGGTTAAGTAAGTGGGCAAAACATTGGCAAATGGAGTGTAATGTAGGAAAATGTGAAGTTGTTTATTTTGGAATGGGGTACAAGGAACAGAATATTATTTAAATAGAGAAAAACTGCAGAAAGCAGCAACACAAAAAGGACTTAGGGTTCCTGTGCTCAGCAGGTACTCAGGAAGGCTAGTGCTGTGTTGGCCCTTATTTCAAAGGGGTTGAAGTATAAGAGTAGAGAAGTCTTACTGCAAATGGACAATATGCTGGTAAGACAACATCTTGAGTACTGTGAGCAGTTTTGCTCCCCTTATTTAAGGAAATATATTATTTCATTGGCGGCAGTTTAGTAAAGGTTCATTAGGATGATCCCTGGGTATGGAGGGATTTTCTTATGAGCAAAGGCTAAACAGGTTGGGTCGCTACCCACTGAAGTTTAGAAGAATGGGAGGTGATCTCTTTGCAACATATTGCGCTCTTCAGAGGCTTGACAGGATAAGTGCTGCTGAGAAGGCATTTCTCTTCATGGGATGGGTCCAGGACTAGAGGGTATAATCTCAGAATAAAGGAGTGACAATTAAAGTCTGAGATGAGGTGGAATTTCTTCTGATGGCTATGTGTCTTTGGAACTACTTGCCACAGGGAGCTGTGGGAGCAGGGGCCTTGTGTATATTTAAGGCTGAGATGGATAGATTCTTGATCAGTAGAGCAATCAAGGATTACAAGGAGAAAGCAGGAAAGTGGACATGAAGAATGTCAAATCATTAGTTATTCTATTGAGTGGCTAAACAAGCTTGAGGGGCTGAATAGCCTACTCCATGGCTCATCCTATTGAATGGCTTTCTCATGCTCTTATAGAGAATGAAGAGTTATTCACTGCTTGCATTGCATCCAGATGAGCAAAGTTCATAACATGCTTTTGCTTTGGGCAATGTAGATAAAGCCCATACTTGCAGAACCACAATGGCAAGGAACATTGGCCTTTGGTACAAAAGATAAAATCAGCCTTTGTTGCAGCAGTCACATTACTGCTAAACACTTGAATGCATCATTAAAAATGGGACACAGTCAGTCAAACAACCTTCCCATTTTCACACACCAGCAGCCTACTTAAAGAAAAAAGGCAAATTTGAATACTCAGTCCTATTTGCTTATGTCCTCTCCTCAAACAAACTCCATTATAATGAACAAGCTGAAAATCCTGTATTTGCTGAGAAGTGTGAACCAACTTTAAACTGAGGTTTGCTTTTGAGGGCTAGGGCCATGCGTTGCAAGCAATCACGACCATCTTTTATGAAAGATTATATCAATCTGACCAAACAAGACAGAGATCTGCAAACATAAACAAAACTTTGAAATATTCCAAGCTCATCATCTTCTTTCATTTAAAGTTTGTGCTTTCACAAGCAAACCTGCACTCAGACATGCTGTACTTCCTCCAGAAACCACAGATTATTAAATGCTGATAATGAACTGCATACATCTTGATTCAACACAAACTGTAGAACGTTATTACTGTTAAGAACATTGCAAAAGTGATTTATTCCATTTGTTTCTCACGCCAACCACAGTCCCAAGTGAAGGGTGGGTCATACCAATGTCTGCGGAGGTGCCATTTATTTTATTCTTGATCTGACTTCAAATCAGATCCAAACATTAAGCGAGAGGTCCCCAACACCACATAACCTTAAGTGGCTCCTGGGGGAGGTGACGTTGGTTGGGGTTGTGGGAGGGAGGTGGTGTCTGTTAGAAGAGGAGGAGGAGGATGCAAAACTCCTTTGAACAATTTATTCCAAACAAAAACAGATTCTGCTTGGTGCTGTGGAAAGGAGAGGTTACCCTGTCATTTTTGGAGCTTCGGTTTGACCTTACCGGAGATAAATGGAGTGGTTTTGTAAAAATCTTAAAATTCATATGAAAACAGATTTGGCCAAATTTCCAACCCACAATACAAAGCTTCCACTAGCTTCCCACAAACAATAATCTCAAAGGAGATGATGGCACCATATCAATGTCAGTGGATTAGAAACCAAAGGCCTAGATGAATGCTCTGGGGATGTGGATTTAAATTCCACTGTAGTGATTAGAACGAGGTTGGCCAGGTGGATCTGACTGAGAATGAGGTCCCTGATTGGGGCTGTTAACCTAGCCAATCCAGGAGCCCTGGCTGACAGACATAAACAGGACTCTCAGGGATTCTCCTCAGTCCAGGGAGTGGCTCTTAGCTAGCTAGTCAGAGTCCATGTACCGTGCATGTGTAAATGACTTGGTGACAAGATTCAGCCTCCACAGAGTTATTTCACCCATCATTAAAGCTGATGGAATTTCAATTTAATTAATAAACACAGAATTGAAAACAAGTCTGTGTCTGCATCTGTCATTGAGTGTGGTAAAGGAAAGCCTATCTAGTTCCCTCAAGTTCTTTAGGAAAGGAAATCTGCCATCTTTACCCAGTCTGGCCGACATATGACTCCAGACCTTCACCTCCACAAATTAAATTCCTTGGCGGTTCAGATAGACTAGTGGAATGGACACACACACACACAGACAAAACAATGCACACTAACCCACAAAGTGTTCCAAATCATACTCATCTGCCGATTTCTGCATACTCACCAGCCGTTATAAAGGGAATGTCTGGATTAGGTGGGAGGACAGTGGACTGACCATCCACAATATTTTACATGACACCCTAACTCTGACCGAAAACATGTCCAGTGGAGATCAGGCCCTAAAGTCAAGCCATGAATTGTTCACACTCACATGGGAACAGCAGTCTATTTGATATTAAACATATTCCAACCTGGCTGCTTATCCCAAGGATAGACTTGCGATGAATGAAATCTGACCAATTGTAATAAATGTTACCTTGGTAACAATTTAAAAAGATGATTTTTTAAATGTAATTATTGTTATGCTTGTGATTGGCATTACCAAGGTAACATTTTGAAGTCATTACATGTTGCAATTTTATAGTGTGTCTCTGCAGGTTTTTTTGCTTAGGATACACAGTGCAAAAGACAAATTGTGCCTTTTCATTAAAAGACAGCTGTATCTTTTATCATATCCCTGTAACTGCTAGTGCATGACCAGATTTTGATCTTGCCTCCAAATAAAAACAACTTAAACACTGTACTGTTAAATTCTGTTTCATAGGTTTTCCAAAAGGGACTAAAACCATTTTATAAACTGTGGTTTAATTATTGAGCTGTTAATGTACCAGGTCCAAACTGAAGCATATATCATAACCTATCTGGTGAACAAAATCTCTCAGGGCTTCTAATGAAGGAAAGTAGAGGACTGCAGATACTGGAAATCAGTCGAAATGTGTGGCGCTGGAAAAGCACAGCAGGTCAGGCAGGAGCTGAGGAGCAGGAGAATCGACGTTTCAGGCATAAATACTTCATCAGGAATGTGGGGGGAGGGGGAGTCGCAGGGCAGGGGGAGTCGCAGGGCAGGGGGAAGGGGGCTGAGAGACAAATAGGAGGGTGAGGGTGGGGATGGGGGAAGGTAACTGGGAAGACAATAGGTAGATGCAGGTGAGGGGGTGATGGTGATAGGTCAGAGGGGAGAGTGGAGCGGATAGGTGGGAAGGAAATTGGACAGGTGGGACAGGTCAAGAGGGAGGTGCTGCGTTGGATCTGGGGGGGGAGGGAGATAAGGAAACTGGTGAAGTTGACATTGATGCCATGTGTTGTAGGGTCCCAAGGTGGAAGATGAAGTGCCATCCCCCATCTTTTCCTCCGCTGCACTGATGACTGTGTCGGCGCCACCTTGTGCTCCCACAAGGTGATTGAACAATTCAGTAGCTTGGATCTGATTAATTAACCTCTCAAATATTAAGCTGCTGTTATTGAATGGCATTTGCCCCCTTTGGAAAACATCTGAAAAAGAATTAAACAGCATAATGTTAATCATATGTCAAGTTTAAGATTTTTTAAAACCATATAGTTTTACTTCATAGAATCCCTACAATGTGAAAGCAGGCTGTTTGGCCCATGGAGTCCACAATGACCCACCACAGAGTATCCCACCCACCTACCCTATCCCTGTAACCCTGCAGCTAATCCACTTGGCTTGCACATCCCTGGATACTATGGGACAATTTAGCATGGCCAATCCACTTAACCTTGCTACCTTTGGATTGTAGGAGGAAACCAGAGCACCCAGAGTAAACGCACACAGACACAGGGAGAATATCTGTGTGGAGTTTGCACAGTCACCCCAGGATGGAACTGAACTCGTGTCCCCGACACTGGGAGGCATCAGTGCTAATCACTGAGCTACCGTGCCGCCCACAAAATACTTATGTAATTCTGGAAAGTTCAGGACTGCTACAAAGCACCCTGTCCTTTCGTCCTTCAACCTAACCTAAATCCAGACCGATTCAATCCCTAAATTTGCATTGGTCTACCTCTTAATTCTTGCCCTTGGGCTCTAGATTCAAACTATGTTTTGGGTTTAATGGCTGTCAAGCATGTTAGCATTGCCAGGTCATGAAAGCTCCTATATTAAAGGCAAGTCTATTAGATTTTCTAATGCAAACAGAAAATTCACATGAAGCAGCATGGTATTAGTCAATGCAAGCAAAGGGGCTCTCGAGTTCAATATTGGCTAGAACAATCTTGAAAAGCTTGATCATGAAAGATCAATTTTTGAGGTTTCGTCACAGTCAGCAACAAACAGCTACTCAATCTGCATGACAATAAAATTATTTTTGTTCTTTCCCCCTGTATTGTTTCATGGGACACAGGTGCTGCATTTGTTACCAATTGCCAGTTTCACCTTGAATGATTGCCCCTCTCAGTCGATTCATGAGGTCCTAGCAATGAGAGTCTTCAGCAAAGAAAAAAACTGCAGATGCGGGAAATCATAAACAAAAACTGAAATGGCTGGAAAAACTCAGCAAATCTGGCAGCCTCTGTGGAGAAAAAGCAGAGTTAACATTTCGGGTCCAATTAACCTTCTTCAGAACTGATTGAAGAACATGGGAAAAGGAAAAGTACGCTAAAGATAGGTTGGGGGGTGGCCAAGGAGTAAACAATAAGTGGAGATACAGCCCAAAGAGAGAAAAAAAAGTTGGGTAAACAAAGAAGGTAAAAGGTCAGCCTAGAGAATGAAGAGATGCTAATGGGGATCATGAAAGGCTGGCAATGGGTTGATTGTGGTAGGCCTTGTATAAATGATCAAACTATTATTGATACCCGAGGAATAAAAATTGTCCGAGTATCACTTACAAATATTATATTTGGAAATCTAAAAGCAATTTTCTGCTATGGTGCTGTAATCTGATGCAAATTGAGTGGCTGTTTGAGAAACTAAGGATTAATCTTTGACAACTAGGCTTGTCAAGGTTGTTTTATTCAATACGTAACTTGAGGGCCTCTTTGCTTGTATTGATTAACACAATGCTGTTGCATATGAATTTTCTGTTGCCCAAATACAAAAGGACTGCCATTAATAAAGCACATTTAACAACCTTAGAATATCTCAAACTACATTGTAGCCAAATGGAAATACTTTTGAAAATTAGTTACTATTGAAATATAGAAAGTGCAGCAGGATCTCAAATCTGCAGTGTGTTAATGTCTACATGATCAGTTTTAGTGATGTTGGTTAAGAGATGCACAATGGCCATGGAATAAATAAAATTCCAGTCTATTATTGAAAGTTCTTGATAAAAGATTCCCTTGTTGATTCTAGCAAATTCTAGATAAATTTTCCACTTATTTATCTTGGTTAAATCTAATGCAGTTGCCAGACCTATACATATATTTGGGAGCTTGTAACAATATAAGGAAATGTCAACACTGACAATACTATTCTCTATCTAGGTTTCTTTACATTCAGTGGCTCAGTGACTGATGATGAGTACGCATCTCTTTTGCAACCGTCCTCTTTCTGAAGCAAATGCTTTTTTGAAAATTGCAAATGTGAAACTCAAAAAGAAATATAGTGGAAATATATAAAAAATATGAAGCACAGAGTAGTTCATAGTTAGGTGTAGAACAGTAAGTACAGATGAGCATTAACTCATAAACGTGATCATCCATAATTCCACAATCAGCTAAAAATGTTCTACATCTGAAAACTTCGATTCTGTTGTTGCCCACAAGTGCTGAGCTGTTTCCAGCATATTTCTATCATTGCTTGCATCACAGCATCTAATAGTTCTTTGAAATCACAAAAACCATTTACAGCCTCTCTTTTTAAAAAAAAATTATTTCTCCTGCTCACAAAAACTAAGTGTTTTGTCCCAGTGTCACATTTAGAGGTGCTAATCCGAGGGATAGAACAAAAAAAGTTATACGCCTTGTGTATTCTAGTTATCTTTTGGTTTCCAGATGTTTCAAATGAAACAAACGCACTTTATTCCAGAATAATTATTGCAGTTCATCTTTCACCGGTGTTACTTGATGCAAAGCAAGTTTGAAGCAGCATGTATTAATGTGCTTTCAAGAAGCTAATTCACTTTCACAACACACAGGTTTCCTACACAAGTATAGAGATTACATTTTAAAACTACACTATTGGTTTTGAAGCATTTTAGGACATGCAGATCCCATGAAAAATGATGTATAAAGTCAAGTCCTTTCTTCCATCAACTTAGATTTAGCCTTTTCCTGGCTCTTGATACACAGAGTTTGAAATCTGGTTCCAGCCTGCTTTCCAATGATCTCTAATACTTTGATCAGTAATATCCATATGAACGAACCAAACACAAACACGAACAGGCTTAGAGATTCCAACCAGAACACCAAGGTAGTAACCTCCTCCAAAGTCCATGATGAAGGTACACAGACACAAATTTGCATTAAAGAACAAAACAGCACAGGAACAGGTCCTTCAGTCTTTCAAGCGCATTAAAACTGCTTCTCTTACAGGATCCGTAACCTTCTATTCCCTTCCTATTCCCCAGGTGCTACTATTGTGTCTGCTTCCACCACCTCCTCTGGCAACATCCTCCAGGCACTCACCACCCTTTGGGTCGTACATCTCTTTTAAACATCCTTCCCCTACATCGTGAACATGCGCCCCCTAGTAATTGACCCCTTCCACCCTGCAGAAAAGGTGTCATACTTACCACCCTATCCATGCTGTTCACAATCTTATATTTGTTCTTATATTATATATCATTTAAGGCATTGGTACAAAGTTCAGAGAATGCAACTCATTTCAGAAATAAAAACTTCAGACTGAATATTACTGTATTTTGGCAAAGTACCATTTTGTTGAATTTCACGGAGTGTTTCTCTCCACAACCTCTTATGCTATTGTCTCAAACTTGCCTCCTTAACTTGCCTCCTCAACTTGCCTCCAGGTCCTTCTGCTGTCATCTTGTCCAATGCTAGCCCAATTCTCCCACTTGCTGTAGCCATAGAATTCTCACCACTTCCGGGATATCCTTGGATCCCGATTGCTGTTGTTAAAGGGCCATTGTGCATCTGGTCAAACACTCAGTCCAGAGCTGCCCTGCTTGGCTGTCGAAATTTGCCATGGATTTGGCAGACAAGGGGAGATTGGTATTCGGGGACCTGTTGGCCAGGAGTTGTACAGAGAAAGGATATCCTCTTACCAGGGTCAGTAGAGGAGGCCATAACAGCAGACCCTACTAGACAGCCCAGTGTGAGATAGCTATCTGGGTCAGTGCAGTCTTAGCCATTTAGACCAACACCCATCAATTCTGCAGGTTGGTCAATGACCTTCTCCGTTCCACCAAGTTAAATGCCAACATCTTCTCCCTGTGACTGCACACAGTTCTCACTGAAATTCATGTTCTACCACACTGACGAGTGCATGCAACATCTCCTATCACTCACTCTTAACCTCACAATCCTCCACACCACTAAATCTGCAAAGCCTCTGCGCTGCCTACTCACTCACTGGGGACACCTCATCACCTTTCCCCCACCGGCACTACATTGTTCCATCTACTTTCAATCCTTTCCTTTCTCTCATTCCAGGAGATTACAGTCCACAATAGAACAGAAAAGGGCCAAGACAAGAATTGGACTGCCTTACATTTGGCTCCTTACTCCTTTGGAGATGACCGGAAATGTGGTTGGGCAGATTCAATTGAGGCATTCAGAAATGCATTGGATGATAATGTGGATAGAAATGGTGTGCCAGTCTATGGGGAAAAAGGCGGGGGATTGGCACTAGGATTAGAACTGGTGCAGGCATGATGGGCTGAATGGCCTCTTTCTGTACCATCACAATTCTGTGATTCTGTGATGAGGAGTCTTTATCTACCTTGTCTTTCCCTGTTAATATCCTGAAGACTTATTAGACCAGGACTTAAAACTCTAAATTCAAGAGAATAAAGGGCTATTTTGCCTATTTTCTCCTCATAACTTGACTCCTGAAGTCCAGTATCATCCTTGTAAACCTGCATTGAGCTCTCTCCAGTGCCAGAACATCTTTCCTAGTGAAGTGCCCAGATCTGCTCACAGTATTCCAAGTTGGTCCAACTAGGGTTTTGTATAATGGCAGCATAATGCCTGCATCCTGATTCTCCAGCCCTTTAGGGGTGGCACAATGGATCAGTGGTTAGCACTGCTGCCTCACAGTGCCAGGGACCCAGGTTCGATTCCAGCCTTGGGTAACTCTCTGTGTGGAGTTTACACATTCTCCTCATGTCTGCATGGGTTTCCTCCGGGCGCTCTGGTTTCCTCCCACAGTCCAAAGATATGCAGGTTAGGTGAATTGGTCATGCTAAATTGCCCATAGTGTTAGGTGTGTTAGTCAGAGGGAAATGGGTCTGGGTGGGTTACTCTTTAGACAATTGGTGCAGGAGTAGGCCATTCTGCCCTTCGAGCCTGCACCACCATTCATTATGATCATGACTGATCATCCTCAATCAGTATCCTGTTCCTGCCTCATCTCCATAACCCTTGATTCCACTATCCTTGAGAGCTCTATCCAACTCTTTCTTAAACAAATCCAGAGACTGAGCCTCCACTGCCTTCTGGGGCACAGCATCCCACACACCCACCACTCTCTGGGTGAAGAAGTTAGAGAGTCGGTGTGGACTAGTTGGGCCAAAGGGCCTGCTTCCACGCTGTAGGGAATCTAATCTAGATATGAAGGCCAGCATTCCATTAGCTTTCTTGATGATTTTCTGCACCTGTTCATGGCATTTTAAAGAGCTTTGCACCTGAACCCCATCTGCTTTGCTTTGCCCATTGACCTAATCTCTCAATATTCTGTTGTAATTTTATGCCCCTGTCACCATTATTGTCTACAATGCCAAATTTTGTGTTGTCAGCAAACTTGGATATTTGATTATTATGTCATTATCCAAATTGTTAATGAATATTGTGAATAATTGAGTCCCTAACACAGAACCCTTTGGGACACCATTAATGTCGTCCTGCCAATTTGAGTACTTACCCATTATTCCAACTCTGTTTCCTGCTACTCAACCAATTTCCTATCCATGTCAGTAATTTACCCTCAGTTCTATGGGCTTCCATCCTATCTGACTGTCTCTTGGATGATATTACTACCTCCGTGTTCTGGTTGGAATCTCTAAACCTTATTAAAAGACTTCTGGGTGTCCGTACAATAAATACTTGGTACCCAAAAACTTGCAAATTTACTTACCCACATCAAAAAGTATCAACAAAATTGAGCATACACAGGAAAAACTCATGTGTCCATGATTTTTAATCTATTTTTACACTTATTTTTAAATGAATTTCTTTATTTGCTGGGGTTGTGAGGAACTGAACTCTCACTGACATAGAGGAATGACTGTACAAACAGCACCCACTGACTTATCTTGGTCCACCACCTGTGTCACCTCTTCAAAAAATTCTGAGGTTTGTCAGGCATGACTTACCCTTCATGAATCCATGCTCACTCTCCCTGATTAATTGGAATTTTGAGATGGTCAGTTACCCCATTCTTGTTTATCGACTCAAACAATTTCCCCACCCCAGATATTAGGCTAACTGACCTGTAATTCCCTGGTTTGCCTCGGTCACCCTTCTTAAATGGAGAGTGGCAAGTGCAAATTTCCTATCCAGAGGTACAATTGTTGAAGGCTCCAGTTGCTTTTTGCTGGATCAATGCAAAAGGAAGCTTGGCTTTTGTCATTTCTCTATTGCTTTTGTTTCCATGCACTTTTCAATGAGTTTGCCTTTCGCTCTACATGTTGCAATGTTCTACAACTTATGGTTTAACTACCTCCCAAAAGGACAAATCAACACAAGCAGCTTATTTTGCTGCTGGCAAATTCATTTCTAAAAAAACAAATGCACAGGAAAGCATAAGCTACTGAGTCGGAATGAGCTGTCAGGATTACTATAAAGCCATAAAATATGTACACACCCAAAATCAGAAAATAATCTTTTAGAAGATGAAAAATAGTCATACCCACATTCATAAATTCCCTACTATGAGTTACTTTTTTACAAAAGTTATGTACTTGGGTGTCCTTTTAAACATATGAGTGGAAGAAGGTTTGTATGCTTAAAAAGTACACTGTGCTGATGTGTTGAAATCAATGTTTCAGCCCTGAACTTTTACAATCTTGATGAGGAACATGGATAAATTCCAGCAAGGTTGGGAGTAAATTTAGCTTTCCACAATAAACTTGACCTGTCAAGGACAGCCAAAACTGATGTTGACTAAATCTTACTTCACAGCAAATTCTAAGTTCCAGTTGGGAAACAATATCATAGCCTTTTAAAACACTTGGGCCAAGCACTTTCTTAAGGTTGCTGCTGCCCCAAGTTAAAGTGTGGGGAAATAGAATTTTCTTATGCTTGTTTCCATTCACTTTCATAATGATGCTTTCCTCTTAGAGGATTTTTAGATGCTAGCAACTCCCTCCAGCAGTATTATTTGATCCTCCCCAAGAGAAAATGCCCATTTTTGACCCTTATGAAAGTGCTTGGCCCGAGTGTCTAATTCACCCCCAGCCTTGGTGGAATTTATCCATGTTCCTCATCAAGATTGTAAAAGCTCAGGAATGAAACAATGATTCCAATACAGCAAGTTATTTTAAACTTAAGCAATTCCTCCCCAGTCCTTTTCTGTACTGACATATACATTCACTAGTCCCACAGTATAATCAGCCACTGATAGGTCAGACTACTCTTCAAACTGAAATCAGTGAAAATTTACATACAAACATTCAGTACAGACATGGCCATGGCTGAATGTATCTTGCGAACACGCACACACACACACATGCATACACACACAAAAGAAAAGGTGAAGTGCTCAAAGTATCAGCACAACATGTCAAGTGTAAAATTTGATTTTATTATTGAGAGTGAGAGTCTTTGATTGTATGGAGAAGGTTTTACAAGAATTAATTAACAGCAACAATACTCAAAAAGGTTTCTGAAAAAAATTGTAAAGCAACGAATGATTGTTATGGCACATTTAAATGCCTAAGAATTGAAGACTGGAGACAGGGAACACCGAGATATACCAAAGAGTGAGAGGTATTCTGCATACAGACCTGCAAGAATATCGGCAAACAATACACTTAGAATTTGCACACATTAAATCAATCACACGATGATCAGCAACGCTTTGAAATATTTACGACGTAATAAATTTTGATAGCCCAAGTTTAAGATTGATTTAGAGGGCCCCAGTTTAATGTACAAAATAACTTGTCCTTGGCATCTGAATATTTCACAGAACGACTTTCCATCTGTACTTTTCAATTCTACATCCATTGCAGTATAAGGTTTAAAATATCCACAACAGCATTATGGCCTTATGGTCCCCATGTCATACTGACTTGGAACAAAACCATCCTTCCTTCAGTATTGCTGGGAAAATCATGGAACTCTCTTCCTAACAGCACAGTATGTGTATCTAGCCCACATGGACTGTTCACCATTACCACCTCCAGAGCAATGTTTGGCAAAAGTGACTGGTCTACCCTACACTGTGTGCCCAAATTAAGTAAGAAAAATGGGAATAGAATGACCATCAGTGGAAAGGAAACCCAAGCATGTTCTGATTGGTAAAGGTGGTTTAGTAAGGAATGGAATGAGTCTTATTAGGGAAAAACAGGCAAGATATGCTAAGAAGTGACAAAGCTAGAATACTTAGTGAGTACGTTGTATCAGTGTTTACTAAGAGGAGCAATGTGATTATCAACAGACGGAGAGGTGAGGGATAGGTTAGCTCAGTTGGCTGGAAGGCTGGTTGTGATACAGACATAACAGCAGTTCAGTTTCTATACCAGCTGAAATCACTGTGAAGGCCATACCCACTCAAACTTGCCCACCACCGAAAGGCATGGTGACCCTTACGTAAAACTCACCATCAGCCATCTCTGGTGCGACAGCAGTCTATGGGACGCACTTTTTGAAACGGAAATGGTAGAATTGATGAATCGGGTGAAACTGAAGAAGGTGTTAGAAAGATTGGCTACACCTCAGATAGGTAAGTCACCAGGAATAAAAGAATGACTAGGGTAGGAATAGGTCCAGTCAAGGATAGTAGTGGGAAGTTGCGTGTGGAGGCTGAAGAGATTGGGGAGACACTGAATGAATACTTTTCGTCAGTATTCAATCAGGAACAGGACATTGTTGTCAATGTGAGTACTGAGTCACAATTAAGTAGAATGGATGGCTTTGAGGTATGTAGAGAAGAGGTGTTGGAAAGGGTGAAAATAGATAAGTCCCCTGGGCCTGATGGCATTTATCCTAGGGTAGGAATAGGTCCAGTCAAGGATAGTAGTGGGAAGTTGCGTGTGGAGGCTGAAGAGATTGGGGAGACACTGAATGAATACTTTTCCCAGATTCTCTGGGAAGCAAGGGAGGAGATTGCAGAGCCATTGGCCTTGATTTTTATGTCCTCGTTGTCTACAGGAGTAGTGCCAGAAGATTGGAGGCTAGCAAATGTGGTTCCCTTGTTCAAGAAGGGGAGTAGGGATAACCCTGGTAACTATAGGCCGGTGAGTCTCACTTCTGTTGTGGGCAAAATCTTAGAGAGAATTGTAAGGGATAGGATTTATGAACATCTGGATAGGAATAATGTGATCAAGGATAGTCAGCATGGTTTTGTGAAGGGCATGTCGTGCCTCACAAACCTTGTTGAATTCTTTGAGACGGTAACTAAGAAGGTGGACGAGGGGAAAGCAGTAGATGTGGTGTATATGGATTTTAGTAAGGCGTTTGATAAGGTTCCCCATGGTAGACTACTGCAAAAAATACGGAGGTATGGCATTGAGGGTGAGTTGGAGGTTTGGATTAGGAGTTGGCTGGCTGGAAGAAGACAGAGGGTAGTAGTTAATGGCAAAGGTTCATCTTGGAGTGCCGTCACTAGCGGTGTTCCGCAAGGATCTGTTTTGGGACCATTGCTGTTTGTCATTTTTATAAATGACCTGGAGGAGGGGTTAGAAGGTTGGGTGAGCAAGTTTGCGGATGATACGAAAGTCGGAGGAGTTGTAGACAGTGAGGAAGGATGTGGCAGGTTACAGCGGGATATAGATAAGCTGCAGAACTGGGCAGAAAGGTGGCAAATGGAGTTCAATGTAGCTAAGTGTAAGGTGATTCACTTTGGTAAGAGTAATAAAAAGATGGGGTACTGGGTCGGATACTTGGTAGTGTGGATGAGCAGAGGAATCTTGGTGTCCATGTACACAAATCTTTGAAAGTTGCCACCCAGGTAAATAGTGCGGTGAAGAAGGCATATGGCGTACTGGCTTTTATTGGTAGAGGAATTGAGTTCCGGAGTACTGAGGTCATGTTGCAGTTGTATAAGACTCTGGTGCGGCCGCATCTGGAGTATTGTGTGCAGTTTTGGTCGCCATACTATAGGAAGGATGTGGAGGCACTGGAACGGGTGCAGAGGAGGTTTACCAGGATGTTGCCTGGTATGGTAGGAAGATCGTATGAGGAAAGGCTGAGGCACTTGGGGTTGTTTTCATTGGAGAAAAGAAGGTTTGGGGTGACTTGATAGAGGTGTATAAGATGATTAGGGGTTTAGATAGGGTAGACAGTGAGAATCTTTTTCCACGTATGGAGTCAGCTATTACAAGGGGGCATAGCTTTAAATTAAGGGGGGGTAGGTATAGGACAGATGTTAGGGGTAGGTTCTTTACTCAGCGAGTCGTGAGTTCATGGAATGCCCTGCCAGTAGCAGTGGTGGACTCTCCCTCATTATGGGCATTTAAGCGGGCATTGGATAGGCATATGGAGGATAGTGGGCTAGTGTAGGTTAGGTGGGCTTGGATCGGCGCAACATTGAGGGCCGAAGGGCCTGTACTGCGCTGTATTCTTCTATGTTCTATGTTCTATGGTCTATTGTCAGTCACTGGAGGAAGTGAGGGTGGAAATAGCAGAAAGGCTTCCCGTTTCCATCAATTTTCATTAGAGATGGAGAGGGGTTTTGAAGGGGACTCGGGAGTGACAAATGTGACACCGTTCTTCAATAAGGATTAAGCAAAGTCCTAGCAATGACAGGGCGGTTAGTTTTACATCAATAGCGAGTGAGGTTTCAGAAAGAAAAACAAAGGAAATGGCGATTAGAGGATACAGTTAAATAATGGAATTACTAACTAAGCACAGATTTAAGAAGCAAATTATGCTTAGTTAATCAAATGAAATTTTTTAGATGAAGAATAGACAAGTTTGAAGAGAATGTGGTGGATAATATCAAATGTTTTCACAAAATCATATATCCAAAGTATCACATAAAACGCTGGTTAATAAAATTGAGGCTCATGGCATAGAAGGGCCAGTAATTAATTGGTTTAAAGACAGAAAGCACTGAATAGTCATGAGGTGATTGTTTATCAGACTGGAGGATGGCCAGTGGTGGTGTTCCCCAGCGGTCAGCGCTAGGACCACTGCTTCCTCTTTTGCAGTATATCAAAGTGACTTGGACCTTGGAATACAGGGATGAATTTTCAAAATTTGCAAATGATAACAAACTTGGAGGAATGGAAGATGGTATATGTGACATGCCTTCAACATGTCATAAAGCAGCAGAATGGACTGGCAAGTGACAAATGGAATTTAATGTAGAGCAGTGCCAGGTGACAACATTCTGGCAGACAATCTACGTCGTGATTGTAGTTCCCTGATTGGGCTGTTAATCTGGTCCATTCAGGGAGCCCTAGCTTACAGATGAAAAGGGCAGTGTTGGAAATTTGAATAAAGATTTGTGCACCTTGTGTCTCTCACTGTGTCTCATACCTGCACACACACAACATGGGTGCTGGGGAAAAAATAAGCACTACCACAGTTAGGCGGTAGTGTGGGGGTTTTAAAAAAAAACAGAAAAAGAAAGAAAAAAATTAAACAAAAGAAAAGGGGAGTGTCAGAAGTGCCGGCACTCAGAGCTGATGATGAAGAGTGGAGTCAGCTGTCAGAGTCAAGGACGATCCTTGTAAATAAAGGGTGACTTGGCGATAAGGTATCAGCCTCTTTGGTAGAGGTTTACTAAATTTTGACTGTTTTGGATAACGTAGATAGAGGTGGGCACAAATTTCAGGTTTTAGAAAGAAACAAAAGGTAAATAAGAGAAAGAATATTTTTAGGCAGCGAATGGTAATGTTCTGGAATTCACTGCCCACAAGAATTGTGGAGGCAGATTTCAAAGTGGAATTGGATAGGCACATAAAAGGAAGTACACTTACAGGTCTACAGAAATTGAGTGGGGCTTGGGGATGACTGGAGTACCTTGTACAAAACAGGAAGCAGGCTCAACTGGCTGAAGAGCCTCCTTCTATGGTGTAAATGACTAATTTCCTTTCGGGAATCTGCCATCCTTATCAAGGCCAGCCTGTATGTGACTCCAGCCTCATAGAAACGTGGTCAACTCTTAACTGGCTCACCAGGGATGAGAAATAAATGGCAGACTTGGAGTGAAACCAATATCCTGAAGATGTGTCAAAAATAATGCAGCAGAGTGAAATGGTGCCAATGAGAGCAGAATGTATTGAGAACCCTCCCTGTGTGGGAAGATGAAAGCTTGTGAAACAACAGCGGCAGAGCAGAAGTTGGCAATTACCAATCAAGTAAGAAATAATGAAACATCAACAGCTGCATCCACCAAAACAAACTCTCGGTTCTGTAAGGAAACCAGATGATCTCATTTAGCCTTCAGCTGGTGCCAAACTCAATCACTAGGACCCAGGCTTTTCCTACAGCTTCTTATTCTGTCTGCCACTTCTTTGCGGTTATCTTTTATAAAAAAATAATTTCAACAATAAAATATGTTTAGACATTACAAAACATAGGAAAGCTAATTGACATATGATTCTGTTTTCTCACTGCAGTGCAATAACACCAGAGCACTAAGCAATTTGTTAACAGAGTCAAGTCCATTGACTCGTCGCCTCACAAAAGAAATGCGCAAATTCAATTCGTTCATGCATCCTTCCCCTCCCTCTTCCTTGAATCAAAACAAAATGCTATATTCTCTCCCAAATATAGGATCCCTACAGTGTGGAAGCAGGCCATTCGGCCCTTTGAGTTCGCACCGACCTTCTGAAGAGTATCCCACCCAGATCCACCCCCCCACCTATGCCTGTAACCCTGCACTTCCCTAAGCTAATCCACCCTGTGTGCATCTCTGAACTCTTTGAAATTTAGCATGGCCAATCTACGCACATCTTTGGACTGTGGGAGGAACTGGTGCACCTGGAGGAAACCTATGCAGACACGAGGAGAACATGCAAACTTCACACGGACAATCATCCAAGAGTAGAATCAAACCTGGGTCCCTGGCACTGTGAGGCAGCAATGTTAACCACTAAGCCACCGTGCCACCCCAATGAATAAATACAGCTGAACCCTGGATCTGAACGAGAAAACTGCACTTAAGCCCATTAGTGAGGATAACCTTAGCTAGGTTCTCAGGGCAGATATTCCCAATGGAGAGTTATGCTACACTAGATGCCAAATCAGACTCAAACCTGATTTCACGATTTCTGACAACAAGGTCAAGTGAAAATTACCTTCATGATCTGCTGAGGAAATTGCAGACTCATGTTTAAGGTCAATCCTGGAAAGTAAGGAATTTCCTTTGTTGAAAAGCGGAAGTCATCTCACTTAGAGCTGGGAATCGACACAACCAAACTCAAAAAAATATCAAGGAAGTGGAGGCAAGACAGCTAGGAAAAAAAACTCTTCAAGTGCTTAATAATTAGATCAGAAGCTGGCAGAATGCTACAGGAAAAATGAGATGCTGGTTCGGAAGTCAGAATTGTGCACAGTTAGAATAATTTAGGAAGCCAAAAAAAAGAGCAGGATTGCGAGATGAAACTAAAACATAGTCAGAATTTACAGGGATATCGAGCAAATGCTGATACAATAATCAATACTTTTCCTGCTGCAAAAGCAAGAGACTGACCAAGGAGGGCAAAAAGGGCATTGGGAAGATAATGATCGTGGAACCCCTTCTCTAAAAAGGACTGCTGAGATGCTAAGGCTCCAGTGATGTTTAACATCATGAATCTGGGCAAGATCTTGGTTAAAAGGACCCAGGGGACTAAGACTGCATCAGAATCCTCAAGACCCGTTATGAATCAATATGGTGGAGATTGTGACTCGTGAAGTGCAAACCAAAGGAAACTGTCAACAAACAGATCCCAGACAACAGCGGTAAGGACACTGAAAAAGTTTGTCATCCATTTACCCTCTTCATGATGTTTACGTTCAAAATGTCCAAACGTTAAAGAAGTTCAAGTTTAAGTTGGGCAAACTGATGGAAGTGCATGATGAAGGAGAAAGTGTCTCTAGCAAACCAACAGGTGAAGAAACTGGTACTAAAGTGGATCAAGCTGATGGATATGAACCCCCAGTCCCAAGAAACTGTCTAAGTGTGTAGTATAAAACATCTCTTCTATTACCAAAAAAAACTCTGAATAATGCAAAAAGGAGCAAATGGACAGATTATAGAACCCCTACTTTGTGGAAACAAGCCATTTGGCCCATCAAGTCCACACTGACCCTCTGAAGAGCTTCAAACCTTTCTTGCACTATCCCTGTAACCCTGCATTTCCTATGGCTAATCCACCAAACCTGCACATCTTTGGACTGTGAGAAGAAACTGGAGCACCCACAGGGAACCCCACAGACATGGGGCGAATGTGCAAACTCCACACAGACAGTCACTCAAGGGTGGAATTCAATCTGGGTCCCTGGCACTGTGAGGCAGCAATGCTAACCACTGAGCCACTGTGCTGGCCTAGCTTGCTTCTTACAGAGTTACATTGTGAAAATGTGAGGGGAAAAGGCAACCCGGAGTCATTGTCAGATGGCGACAACCCTGCCGACAAGGGTGACAACAATTTGCATTTATACTGCACCTGCAGCACAGAAGATGCCAAGCTGCTTCATGGGAATGGGGGGTCAAACAAAATCTGACACATTGCCAAAAAATGGATTTTTAAAAAAATCTTTTTTGGGATGAAGTCATTGCTGGCATGGCTAGCATTTATTGTCCATCCCAGTGGAGAATTAGGAGTGAACCACACTTCTGTCAGTCTGGTGTCACATGTAGGCCGGACCAGGCAAGGATGGCAGATTTCTTTCCCTAAAAAGACATTAGTGAACCAGATGGATTTTCTTCCTGATATTTGACAGTGGATTCATGGTCACCGTGAGACTTCCAATTCTAGATTTTTATTGAAATAAAATTCTACCATGTGCCATGGCAAGACTGCAACCCAGGTCCCCAGGACCTTAACTGGGTCTCTGGATTAACTGTCCAAAGATAATATCACTAGGCCATCACCTTGCCATTAATGGGAGGTGTAGAAGTGTGTGTGTGTGTGGTCAAAGCTTCAAAAAAGGGACTTGTGAACAAGCCTCCTAGAGAAAGAACACATATCAGGAAGGCATTTTCAGAGCCTGAGGCTGAAGTAACTGAGGCACCATAGCTAATAGTGGAGTAAAGAGAATGAGCAGGTGAGGCCAAAATTGGAAGAAGGTAGGCTTCTCAGTGGGTTGTCGGGTTGGGGGAGATGACAAAGACAGAGAGAGACAGTGTGAGAGAGAGAGATGGAAAAGCCTCAGAGAAACTGGAATACAAGGAGGAAAACTTTAAATTTGGATTGAACAAGGTAGCATCGAAATATACCCAATCACGAGAGGAAGACACAATTACTAGGAATAGTGTAGCAGACAACAGAGAGGTGTGAAATGACTTGGAAATTCAGAAGCAAAAGATAGTTAATTTGATGCTCATATTGTGTTGTCATTCTTTCTAGCCCATTCTAATTCTCCATTGGATCTCCTCAACATTAAATATGTAAATATTATGAGTAAGGTCTGCGAGACTTAGAGATTATATCAGGAAAAAATTGATACTTATTTATTAACTATTTACACTATGCAAAGAGATATAATTAAACTGAGGTTCATTAGAACCTTTTTAAATCAAGCCTCAATCCCACATGATCTGAAATCACTGATGAAGCAGTGTAGCTAGCACCTATGAATCCCATATACTGCATTAGACAGCACCAACTCACCACCAAAATAAACACCTAGCACCATCCTGTATCTGCAATGGATTGCTTCAGTAAAGAGTTCTGAGTTTGCTACATATCAAATTCCCTACCTAACTTAAAATGCAGAGGAATTTAGATGCTTTCCAATAAAGAGGAAGACACTTACATAATAGGTTTTAACAAATCTTCCATTAATACTTTGTACACAGCAAGTTATTGAAATTTTAAATGCACTGTTTAAAATGATGGTGGTAACAGGTTCAAAAGGCAATTAGACTGAAGTAGAAGCAAAGTACAGGGCTATAAGGAGAAAAGTGGAATGCAGTGATTGGAACAGGTCAGCCAGGTTTTCCTCAGAGAATATGAGTTCCCTGATTGGATCAGGTCAACAGCTCCAATCGGGAGCCCTGGCTGACAGATATAAACAGAGTGTCAGGGGTTCTGGTCACTCTAGGAGCTAGCTCTGAGCCAGCTGGGTCAGTGTCATGTACTGCGCATGTGAACACAAAGGGTAACTTGGTGACAGGATACCAGCCTTCGTGAAGTTATTTCATAGGAGACAGATTAATGCTCTAGTAAAGAGCACAAAGAGTCAAATGGCCCTTGCTGGATTATTTTAGGAATCCAAAAGCACTTGGCAATTGTGAAGGCAATTAATGCTTATGACCCATTAGGCTGAAAAGCTCAGTTGAAGAAAATAAGTCAAGAAAAAGGTTTCTGAAAGGGAAAGGGGTCAAATCAATTGAAGCGTCTGTTGCATGGGGAGAGGTGTCAGGAAGAAGAACTGACAAAGAATTGAAAAAATATGGAATGCAGGACTAATAGAGATTGAGTCAAGTTGGAGGAAGGGTTCACATTTAGCTTGTCGCAGATAGGCAGCCAGTGTGGATCGTCGACTGCAGTGAAGGTAACAGATTTGTTGGTTGCAATTTCGTGTACTTGGAACCTATGCAAATTAGAGACAAAAAAACCTGCAGATACTGGAATGCAAAGTATATAAGCAGGAGGCTGGAGAACACTGCTGACCAGGCAGCATCAGGAAATGGAGAAGTCAACGTTTCCTGAAGAAGTGTTATACCCAAAACAATGACTTCTCTACTTCCTGATGCTGCCTGGCTTGTGGTATTCTTCCAGCCTCCTGCTTGTCAACTCTGCCTATGCCGATTAAGTAACCAGATAAAACAACACTGAAGTAGTAAGCAGAAGATGACAAAAAAACTAAAACAAAAGGTGGTTAAGTGACAGAGGCAGTCAACTAAAATGGTTTTGTGCTTGTGTGAAACAAAAATCAGAAAACAGCTAGAAATACTCAGCAAATCAGGCAGCAGAGGGGAAGTGCAGGTGTTAACATGTCAGGACAGTCATTGTCCATCTGCTTCTGATGCAGCTGAGCGTTGCTAGCAATCTCACTGAGAAATTGCACGTGACTTCCAAGCCATTTAAAACCTGAAACCACTGCACCCTGCAACACTAGATGCGACAGCATCCACTTTAACAAAAACTGGAATGCAATGGCATTTTCAGGGCCAGCACTACTGGAAATGTTAGAAGCAAAGTAGCTGGATGACTCATTTCCTTAATTAACACTGCCAATTTAAAAAGAATATTCACAGACTGCTCTCCCTTCCCAAGGGAGCATTCCTGCAGAATCAGGAGCCTGACTGCACATTTCCTCAAGGATTCCTGCACCAGTCTGATCTTTACTGAAATTCAACAAGCTAGCTGTTTACCAACGTAAACACACAAACTCACCCGCCAATGGTAACCCCTCCTTTTCACCTGAAGAGAAGGTGTCTGAACTACAAAGCTTGGGAAGTGAATGAGTGAGATACTGACATGAAGTGCCGTGATGTGGAGGTGCCGGTGTTGGACTGGAGTAGACAATGTCAGAAGTCACCCAACACCAGGTTATAGTCCAACAGGTTTATTTGAAATCACAAGCTTTCGGAGCGCTGCCCCTTCATTAGGTGAAGTGAGAGGGAAGTGCATAGAAACAGAATTTAAGGGCAGAGAGATCAAACGATCATGCAAATAGTGTGAGTGGAGTGTCGAATAACAAGAGCCTGCAGGTGACCAAAGATGTTAGACGGCTTGAGTAAAGTGTCCATAGCTGGAAGCAGAGACTGATGACACTGCCAGTTCGCAAGGCGGCCAAGTTTGTCAATCAAAAGTTGCCGCAGAGGCAGAGCGGAAGAGTCGGACATCGCACAGAGCCGTGGTAATAGGGGACTCCATCGTGAGAGGAACTGACCGGGGTTTTTGTGGCAGCAGACGTGATTTAAGGATGGTGTGTTGCTTTCCTGGTGCTAGAGTGAAAGACATCGCGGACAGAGTGCAGGAAATCCTCAAGGATGAGGTTGAAGAGCCAGAGGTGGTGGTACATGTCGGCACAAATGATGTCGGGCAGAAGAGGAGGAACATACTACAGCGAGACTTCGGAGAACTAGGAAGAAGGCTGAAAAGCAGGACGTCCAAGATGGTTATCTCCGGTTTGCTTCCAGTTCCTCGGGCTAGTGTGGCCAGAAACAGAGAGATAATGGACTTGAACGTGTGGTTGGGGAACTGGTGCAGGAAGCAAGGATTCAAGGATCACTGGGGTATATTTTGTGGTAAACATAAATTCTACAAGAGAGACGGCTTGCACGTTAATAGGTTAGGGACCAGTATTCTGGCTATCAGGTTTTCTACTGCAACACCGCTACATTTAAACTAAGTAGCGGGGGGGAGGGGACAAGCTGGATGTTTAAAAAGAAAATTGAAGGGAAAGTTAGAACAAGAGAAGTCAAGAAAGACAACTGTATTAATGAGGCAGAAAACTCGGAAAGGCATCATGCTGTAAGGTTGAGTGAAATAAGGGTTGATGGGAAGGGTGAGAGCAGTAACATATTAAAAATACTATACATGAATGCACGAAGCATTAGACATAAGATGGATGAGCTTGAGGCTCTTTTGGAAATTGGCAGATACGATATTGTGGGCATAACTGAGACATGGCTTCAAGTGGACAGGGCCTGGGAAATGAATATTCAAGGATACACGTGTTATCATAAGGACAGACTGACGGGCAGAGGGGGTGGGGTGGCCTTGTTAGTAAGGGGTGATATTCAGTCCCTTGCGCAGGGGGACCTAGAGTCAGGAGATGTAGAGTCAGTGTGGATAGAGCTTGGAAATACCAAGGGTAATAAGACCCTCTTGGGAGTCATCTACAGGCCCCCAAACAGTAGTCTGGATGTCGGATGTAAGTTAAATCAGGAGCTGAAATTGGCCTGTCGCAAAGATGTCACTACAGTTGTTATGGGGGATTTTAACATGCAGGTAGACTGGGAGAATCAGGATGGTATTGGGCCACAAGAAAGAGACTTTGTGGAGTGCCTCAGAGATGGATTCTTAGAGCAGTGCTGGAGCCGACCAGGGAGAAGGCAATTCTGGATCTGGTATTGTATAACGAACCAGAATTGGTCAGAGACCTCGAAGTGAAGGAGCCATTGGGAAGTAGTGACCATAATACAATAAGCTTCAATCTGCAATTTGAGAGGGAGAGGGTACAGTCGGAAGTGACAGTACTTCTGTTGAATAAAGGGAATTATGGAGCTATGAGGGAGGAGCTGGCCAAAGTTCAATGGTGCAATACCTTAGCAGGGATGACCGTGGAGGAACAATGGCGGATATTTCTGTGTATAATGCAGAAGTTAATTCCTAAAAGGAAGAAAGATCCCAGGAGGAGGCATGGGCGGCCGTGGCTGACGAGGGAAGTAAAGAAACATATAAAGTTAAAAGAGAAAAAGTATAACATAGCTAAGATAAGTGGGAAAACTGAGGACTGGGAAGCTTTTAAAGAGCAACAGAGGATTACTAAGAAGGAAATACGCAGAGGAAAAATGAGGTACGAAGGTAAACTGGCCAAGAATATTAAGGAGGATAGTAAAAGCTTTTTTAGGTATGTGCAAGGCAAAAAAATGGTTAGGACAAAAATTGAGCCCTTGAAGACAGAAACAGGGGAATATATTACCAGGAACAAAGAAATGGCAGAGGAATTAAATGGGTACTTCAGATCTGTGTTCACTTGGGAAGACACAAGCAATCTCCCTGAGGCAACAGTGGCTGAAGGACCTGAACTTAAGGGAATTTATATTTGCCAGGATTTGGTGTTGGAGAGGCTGTTAGGTCTGAAGGTTGATAAGTCTACGGGGCCTGATGGTCTGCATCCCAGGGTACTGAAGGAGGTGGCTCGGGAAATCGTGGATGCGTTGGTGATTATTTTCCAAAGTTCAATAGATTCGGGGTCGGTTCCTGAGGATTGGAGGGTGGCTAATGTTATACCACTTTTTAAGAAAGGTGGGCGAGAGAAAGCAGGTAATTATAGGCCAGTTAGTCTGACCTCAGTGGTGGGAAAGATGCTGGAGTCCATTATAAAGGATGAAATTACTGCACATCTGGATAGTAGTAACAGGATAGGACAGAGTCAGCATGGATTTATGAAGGGGAAATCATGCTTGACTAATCTTCTTGAATTTTTTGAGGATGTAACTATGAAGTTGGACGAGGGAAATCCAGTAGATGTAGTGTACCTGGACTTTCAGAAAGCTTTTGATAAAGTCCCACACAGGAGGTTAGTGAGTAAAATTAGGGTGCATGGTATTGGGGGCAAAGTACTAGATTGGATTGAAAATTGGTTGGCTAATAGGAAACAAAGGGTAGTGATAAACGGCTCCATTTCGGAATGGCAGGCAGTGTCCAGTGAGGTACCGCAGGGATCCATGCTGGGACCACAGCTTTTTACAATATATGTTAATGATATAGAAGATGGTATCAGCAATAACATTAGCAAATTTGCTGATGATACAAAGCTGGGTGGCAGGGTGAAAAGTGATGAGGATGTTAGGAGATTACAGGGTGACCTGGACAAGTTAGGTGAGTGGGCAGATACATGGCAGATGCAGTTTAATGTGGATAAATGTATGGTTATCCATTTTGGTGGCAAGAACAGGAAGGCAGACTACTACCTCAATGGAATCAATTTATGTAAAGGGGCAGTACAGAGAGATCTGGGTGTTCTTGTACACCAGTCAATGAAGGCAAGCATGCAGGTACAGCAGGTAGTGAAGAAGGCTAATAGCATGCTGGCCTTCATAACAAGAGGAATTGAGTATAGAAGCAAAGAGGTGCTTCTGCAGCTGTACAGGGCCCTGGTGAGACCACACACTGGAGTACTGTGTGCAGTTCTGGTCTCCAAATTTGAGAAAAGACATTCTGGCTATTGAGGGAGTGCAGCGTACGTTCACGAGGTCAATTCCTGGAATGGCAGGATTACCGTACACTGAAAGACTGAAGCGACTGGGCTTGTATACCCTTGAGTTTCGAAGATTGAGAGGGGATCTGATTGAGACGTATAAGATTATGAAAGGATTGGACACTCTGGCAGTAGGAAACATTTCCACTAATGGGTGAGTGCCGAACCAGAGGACACAGCTTAAAAATACGGGGTAGACCATTTAGGACAGAGCTCAGGAGAAACTTCTTCACCCAGAGAGTGGTGGCTGTGTGGAATGCTCTGCCACAGGGGGGAGTGGAGGCCCACTCTCTGGATTCATTTAAGAAGGAGTTGGATAGAGCTCTCAAAGATAGTGGAATCAAGGTTTATGGAGATAAGGCAGGAACAGGATACTGATTAGGAATGATCAGCCATGATTATATTGAATGGCGGTGCAGGCTCGAAGGGTTGAATGGCCTACTCCTGCACCTATTGTCTATTGTCTAAAAGCGATGACCTATAATTTTCCCGAAACATCAATTCTCCTGCTCCTCGGATGCTGCCTGACCTGCTGTGCTTTTCCAGCACCACACTCTCGACTCTAATATCCAGCATCTGCAGTCCTCACTTTCACCTATAATCCGATTAAATGAGGCAGAGAGAGAGAGTTACAAAAAAATTAAAATTAAGGTGGTGCTGCAGACAAACCAAATGGAACAGACAAGCCAAGGAACACAAACAGAAGCCACTGGAAAAGCCCAGCAGGTCCGGCAGAATCTGTGAAGAAAAGTCAGAGGAAGGGTCACCGGATCCGAAACATTAACTCTGAGTTTTCTTCAGCCATTGACACTTTACTGTCTAACACCCTTGGTCACCTGCAGAGACTAATTACTCGATACTCCACTCACACCATTTGTATGACCTTTTGATCTCAATACAAAGCTATTAGCACAATTGTACAAACTGGGTGGACTCACATAGGAGACCTCCGGTAATAACTGAGTTCAGTTCTTTATTGCCCATCAGAACAAAGACAAGAGAAGGCCACTCGGCCCTTCAAGCCTGCTCTGCCATTGAATAAATCATAGCTAATTTGATTTTTATCCCAACTCTACATTCCTGATAATCTTATATCCCCTTGGCCTTAAAATATATTTAAAATTCGACATCTACTGTATTTTGAGGAAGGGAATTTCAAATACTCACAGTCTCAGAAAAAAAGTTTCCTCACTTGTTGCAAATCATAGAATCCCTACAGTGTGGACTCAGGCTATTCAGTCCACACTAACCCTCCGAACCACATCTCACCCAGACCCATTACCCAGCCCTGCTGTAAAATACTACGACTGCAAGTTTGGACATATGCTTTAATGAAATCATGATCTGAATGGGAGTGTCAGTGAGTACATTATTGTTGAGTAAAAGCTCTTTGACAGCATCATCAAATAACACATTCCATTATTTTACTGATGATAGAGAGTAGATTGATAAGAAAGTAATTGATTGCATTGGATTTGTCTCTTTTGTGTGCACTCAGGTATAACTGGGCAATTTTCCACACTGTTACGTAGATGTCAGTGTTATAGTTATATATGAAAACAGCATGGCTAAAGGGTGCAGAGAGTTTTGGAGGATGAATCTTGAAAGCTATTGCCAGCATGTTGTCAAGGCCCATAATCTTTGAAGTATATTTTTTAAAGTATTTATTATTGAGAAATGGGCTATTGAGAGTAGGCCAGCATTTATTGACCATCGGAAGGTGGTGGTGAGCTGCTTTTTTGAACCACTGTAGTCCAGATGGAGCAGGTACACCCACAATGCTGTTAGGGAGGGTGTTCTGAATTTTGACCCAGAAACACTGAAGGAATATATTTCCAAGTCAGGATGGTGAGTGGCTTGGTGATGAACTTGTAATGATCCCATTTATTTTCTGGCGTTGTCCTTCCAGATGACAACATTCATGAATTTGGATGGTACTTTCAGGATCCCTGCTGAATTTCTGTAGTGCATCTTGTAGATGGTATAGACTTTTGCTACTACATGCTAGTAATGGAGGAGTGGATGTGGTTCCTTTCAGCAGACCACTTTGTCCTGATGGTGTCAAGCTTCTTGAGTGTTGTTGGAGCTGCACCCGTCCAGGCAAGTGGGGAGTATTCCATAACACTCCTGATTTGTGCTTTGCAGGTGTTGGATAGACGTTGGGGACTCAAGAAGAAAGTTACATACTGCAGAATTCCTAGCCTCTGGCCTGGTCTTGGAGCCACAATATTACATAGCTGATCCAGTTCAGTTTCTGGTCAATCATCCTCAGGATGATCAGGGAATCAGAGCCTTTACCCATTTCTTCATGTCACATGGAATGAATCAAAAAGTGACATCTGTGATGCTGGAGACAACCGGAGATGAGACTGAGCATCCACCAGACACTTCTGGCTGAAAAGAATTGAAAATGCATCAGTCTTCTCTTTTGTAATGATGTGCTAGGCTCCTTTTGGGGTGGCACAGTGGCTCAGTGGTTAGCACTGCTGCCTCACAGCACCAGGGACCCAGGTCCAATTCCAGCATTGGGTGACTGTGTGGAGTTTGCACATTCTCCCCGTGTCTATGTGGGTTTCCTCCAGGTGTTCTGATTTCATAGAACATAGAACAATACAGCCTTTTGGCCCTCAATGTTGCACCGACCTGTGAACTATTCTCAGCTCGTCCCCCTACACTATCCCAAAATCATCCATGTGCTTATCTAAGGATTGTTTAAATCTCCCTAATGTGGCTGAGTTGACTACATTAGCAGGTAGGGCATTCCACGCCCTTACCACTCTCTGTGTAAAGAACCTGCCTCTGACATCTGTCTAAAATCTATCACATTCCTTCCACATTCCAAAGATGCGCAGGTTAAGTGAATTTGCCATGCTAAATTGCCCATAGTGTTAGGTGCATTAATCAGAAGGAAATAGGTCTGGGTGGGTTACTCTTCAGAGGGGCGATCTGGACTTGTTGGGCCGAAGGGCCTGTTCCCACACTGTAGGGAATCTAATTATCATTGAGGAGGGGAGGTTTGTAGACCTTCCTCCTCCTGTGGGTTATTTAATTCCAAGCGACAACTGTATGTGACAGAACTGCAGAGTTCACATCTGCTCTGTTGCCTGCACGATCTTGGTTCTGTCTATTGTGTAGTGCTTAGCACACAAGGAATCCTACTTGGAGTTGCATGAAGTTGACACATCAGTTTGTGTATGCCTGGTGCTGCTCAAGGTCTCTTGCACTCCTACACTATTCAGTGAACCAGGGTTGATCCCCTGACTTGTAATAATGTTGGAGGCAGGGAAGACACCAGTTCATGAGATTGTGGTTAAGTACAATTGTGGTGTTGCTCATGGCCCACACCACTCCACAGAGGCCAATGTTGAGTTGCTAGATCATTTCAAAATCTATCCCAATTAGCATAATGTTAGTACGTTAGAACATGATGTAGGGTACCCTCAAAGTGAAAGCTCTGCACAAGGAGATAAAGTATAGTGGTCATTCATTTGATTAGATTAAATTTCCTACAGTGTGGAAACAGGCCTTTCAGCCCAACAAGTCCACACCGACCCTCTGAAGAGTAACCCACCCTGACTCATTCCCACCAATATTGTGATGGACAGATACATCTGCTACAAGTATAGTGGTGAGGATGGGTCTGAGTACATATTCCCTCTTGTCAGTTTCCTCACCAACTAGAGACCCAATCTACTCAGCTATGCCCTTGGGGAGCTGGTTCACAGCGATGTTAGTACACCGTTATTGGTGATGGACCATATTAAAGATCCCAACCAATGTACCTTCTGTCCTTTTGCTTCAGTGCTTCCTCCAGGTGGTGTCCAATATGGAGGAAAATTGATTCAGTACCTGGAGTGGGGTGGTGTAGGGGATGGATGGAGGACTAGGCAATAGTCAACAAGAGGTTTCCTTGCCAATGTTTGACCGAATGCCACGAGGCCTCATGGGTTCCAGAATCATTATCACGGACTCTCAAGCAAACCTCTTCCTTTCCACCAGTGTGCTGCCATAGCTATTGATATGGGGGTGCTGTCAATGACACTGTCTATTAGGTATGATTCTGAGAGCATGGTTATGTCAGGCTATTGCTTGACCAATCTGTGAGGCAGCTTTACCAATTTCTGAGAGAAACCCTCCCATATACGCTAATAGGGAAGACTCTGTAGTGTCACAGTGGATACAGTAACATTTCTTCCAGTGCCTTGGAAGATGCCTGGGGGTCCATCCAATTTCACTTCTTTAACCCAGGCTTTGTTGTAGTTTGATGCAATGGATTAGCTTACTCAGACAGGAGGGATGGGACATCAGCAAACCACGTGGGTTTTTTTATGACAGTGGTTTCACAGTTATTGTTAGGCTAGCTTCGCTTAACTTCCAGATTTTTATTCATCAAATTCACTCCCATCACTGCTGTGATGGGACTCAAATCCACGTTCCCATGGAGAGTCTTGTTTTCTGGATTACAAAACAATACCACCACACCTGGATGCATTAGAAATTAATTTTAGAAATCAATTGGAAAGAACACACTTGAGATATGATAAAGCTCTTTCAAGAAGACTCAATAGTTTTCTGAAGAGGATTGGAGGGTTTAAGCTACAGAGAGAAGCTGAATAGACTGGGGCTATTTTCCCTGGATCGTCAAAGGCTGAGAGGTGACCTTATAGAAGTTTATAAAATGATGAGGGGTATGGATAGGGCAATAGTCAAGGTCTTTTTCCCAGGGTAGCAGAGTTCAAAACTAGAGGGCATAGATTTAAGGTGAGAGAGGAAAGATTTAAAAGAGACCTGAGGGGGAATGTTTTCACGCAGAGGGTGGTGCGTATATGGAACGAGATGCTACAGGTGGTGGTGGAGGCTGGTACAATTACAAGGTTTAGAAGACATCTGGATGGGAATATGAATAGGAAGGGTTTAGAGGGATATGGGCCAAATACTAGCAAGTGGGACTGGATCAGTTTAGGATATCTGATTGGCATAAATGAGTTGGACTGAAGGGTCTGTTTCCATGTTGTGTAACTCTATGATTCTAAGACAGTGTTGCATAGTTGGTTTTCAAAAAAATGTCAGGTAAGTTTTATTCTATCGTAAACAACCCTATGTCTGCAGTTTGCTTTATTGCATTATTCAGTTAGTGAGCAATTTCCTCTCAATGAAGTAGAGCACAAAACAATATGTTGACCACTTCAATGTGTTAACATAATGAATTCTTACTAAAAAAAATGAAAGAATTGAGGATGCTGAAGATCAGAAATTGCTGGAAATTGCTCAGCAGGTCTGGCAGCATCTGTGAAGAGAAATCAGAGTTAATGTTTTGGATCCGGTGAACTCAGAACCCTTCCTCAGGAGTGGGAAAAGAGAGAGAGAGAGAGAGAGAGAGAGAGAGAGAGAGAGAGAGAGCGCGCAAGAGAAAGAGAAGAAAAAGGGAAAGAGAAGAGAAGAGAGAAGAACTGGAATTCTGAGGAAGGGGTCACTTGACATTAGTAATTTCTGTTTGGTGTCAATCGTTAATATAGGTCATGTTTGTGGTTGTACATTTCGAGTTATCAGCGTTGTCTTTCTTTTCCCCCCATGCATATATGTTCTCATACACAAGGGAAATAATTATTCAGAGGTGGACATGACACAATACTTTTTTTAAGCCTATCAATCTTTAGTTTAATGACCCTCGGATAGAGCGTCATTAAACGTTGTTCCATATGGGCAGTCAGTGTTGTCTGTCATTACAAAGGTATCACCAGCGGAAATGCTCATGCTCCAAATTTCACATCTTGAGTAGCAGCTGGCACCAAGTGACACATCCATGAGACTGACAGCTAGATAGATAACACATTTCTGCATATGGTCACATTATTGCTTATGGGTGTGCAGGCAGAGAAAGTGACGACCAGTCAGATGGTGAAGGGGGGGTAGGGGAAGAGAGAGAGAGAGAGAGAGAGAGAGAGAGAGAGAGAGAGAGAGAGAGAGAGAGAGAGAGAGAGACAGAGACAGAGAGAAAGAAAAGAGTAAGAGAAAAGGAGAAAGCGACAGAGGGAGAGAAAAGAAAGAAGAGCTGCTTTGACTTCAAGGCTTGAAAATTTCCTCCCTGTAGTTCAGGCCTTGGAGTCTTTCACTGGGGAGTATTTATTTAAACTTGTGAGGGGAAAGAAAATGCGTACATAGATTCAGGAGAGAAGAATACGGCTCTAAATAAGGATGAGGAATCACCACAGGCTTGGTGGGCTGAAGGGTCTGTTCCTGTGCTGTATTGTATAAGAAAAAAAAGTTAGAAATAAAAAACAGGAAATCAATATAATAATTCTGAAGAGCAAAAGGAGATTAAAACTAGATAATAGGAAACAAATTAATTATTCAATGATTAGTGATTAAATACTTCAATATAAAGAAGCAAATAACACTGATGAACAGGGGGCACAGGTAGGCACTGTGATAAAGTTATCACTGACTCTTGATATAAAAATTCCAATTCAACATTCCTGGTAACAAAGTTCAAGTGGTAGAAAGAGGTGTATATTTTAAAAGTAAGATAGTGGTTATCGCAATACTGATTAGAAAAAAAAACACAGCTGACAGGAGAGGATGGATGTGCTGGACAGAGAGAGCATTGAAACAAAGCCATAAGGGTCATACGTGGGAACAAGAAAAGGGCAGTCACATTGGTGCATTATATTATAAACTTCTGAAACAGTCAGAGGGAAAAAGAAGAACAAGCACATAGGTAAATTTCTGAAAAGTAGGACTTTGCAAAATTATACAATTATGCAATTCTAAATTATAGAATTTTAACTTTTAGATCAGGTCTATCCTTTTCCATAACTACTTTAAAACTAATAGAGTTATGATCACTGGCCCAAACTGCTTCCCCACTGACACCTCAGTCAATTAAGCAAATATTGAAGTGAACTGGCAGAAGAAGTGGGAGAAAGTGAGGACTGCAGACACTGGAGAGGTCAGAGTCAAAAAGGGTGGCGCTGGAAAAGCACAGCAGGTCAGGCAGCATCCAAGGATCAGGAGAGTCAATCTTTCCTGCATAACCCCTGATCAGGAATGTGGAGGGGAAAGGGGAATGAGAGGTAAATTAGGGGGTGGGATTGGGGCTGTGGGGAAGGTACACTGGAAGGTGATAGGTGGATACAAGTGGGGGGGGGGGGTAATTGTGATAGGTCAGTGGGGAGGATGGAGTGGATAGGTGGGAAAGAAGTTGGACAGGTAGATCAGGTCAACAGGACAGTGCCGAGTTGGAGGGTTGGGTCTGGGATGAGGTGGGGGAAGGGGAAATTTGGAAACTAGTGAAGTCGATGTTGATGCCATCTGATTGGAGACTGTGGGGGTGTGGGTGTGGGGGGGTGTGGGGGGGGGAGGTGAGTTGAAGTGGTCAGCCATAGGGTGGTGGGATTGTTTGGTGTGTGTATCATGATACTTCAACTCTCCCTCCCACTCCCCTAAGGGCATGCAAATGCTAGGCCTCTTCCACCGCCAAATCGAAGCCACCTGCCAAGGTCAACTCTCCTGATCCTCAGATGCTGCCTGACCTGCTGTGTTTTTTCAGTGTCACCCTTTTTGACTTTGCCAGAGGAAGTGGTAGAGGCTAGTCCAATAAAAATATTTAAAAAGGCATCTGGGTGGGTATATGAATAGGAACAGTTTAGAGGGATATGGGCCAAATGTTGGCAAATAGGACTGGATGGGATTTAGAATATCTGGTCAGCATGGACAAGTTGTACTGAAGGGTCTGGTTCTGCGCTGTATATATCTCTATGACTTTACGATTCTAAATTAGGGATCAGACCCACATTTGAAACTTTGGGGTCATGGGCTGATAGGCAGCAATTGTTGTCAACAAGCTCCACCCCATCTGACCCCACTCTCACAGGTCATCTCTCCCTGCCTTCCGCTCTTCTAGAGCAAGAGGTTGTGAGAATTTTCACAAAGTAAAGTGGAAAGACAAAGCTGACATTAGTGTGAAATATCAAATGGGATAATCAGTGAGGTGGAAATAATGACATGTTTGGCAGCCTTGAAACATGAACAAATCACCAGATCAAGGGAAGCAAGAGTTCAGACTTTGATCATTGTGTTCCAATGCTCTCTGGCTATTAGTGATGTTTCAGAGGACTGCTAACATACCACTGGCGAAGAGAAATACCAAAGGGGGAGTGTGTGCAGCCAGACGTCGTGGTGCACATTGGCACCGACATAGGTAGGAAGAGGGGTGGGGAGGTCATTCAGGACCTCAGGGAGTTAGGATGGAAGCTAAAAGCTAGGACGGACAGAGTCGCCGTCTCTGGGTTGTTGCCGGTGCCACGTGACAGTGAGGTAAGGAATAGGGAGAGAGTGCAGTTGAACACGTGGCTGCAAGGATGGTGTAGGAGGGAGGGCTTCAGGTATTTGGACAATTGGACTGCATTCCGGGGAAGATGGGACCTGTACAAGCAGGACGGGTTGCACCTGAACCAGAAGGGCACCAATACCCTGGGAGGTAGGTTTGCTAGCACTCTTCGGGGGGGTTTAAACTAATTTGGCAGGGGGATGGGATCCGGACTTGTAGTCCGGCAAGTAGGCTAGCTGTTTGTCAGGATGTCCAAGCATGTAGGGAGGCTGTGGAGAAGGTAGCACTGACAGGGAATACTTGCGGACACACAGATGGGCTCAAGTGTGTATACTTCAATGCAAGGAGTATCAGAAATAAGGTGGGTGAACTTAAGGCGTGGATCGGTACCTGGCACTACGATGTTGTGGCCATCACGGAAATGTGAATAGAAGAGGGACAGGAATGGTTGTTGGAGGTTCCTGGTTACAGATGTTTCAGTAAGATTAGGGAGGGTGGTAAAAAAGGAGGGGGGGTGGCATTGCTAATTAGAAATGGTATAACGGCTGCAGAAAGGCAGTTCGAGGGGGATCTGCCTTTGGAGGTAGTATGGGCTGAAGTCAGAAATAGGGAAGGTGCAGTCACCTTGTTGGGTGTTTACTATAGGCCCCCCAATAGCAGCAGAGATGTGGAGAAACAGATTGGGAAACAGATTTTGGAAAGGTGCAGAAGCCACAGGGTAGTAGTCATGGGTGATTTCAAATTCCCAAACATTGATTGGAAGCTCTTTAGATCAAGTAGATTGGATGGGGCGGTGTTTGTGCAGTGTGTACAGGAAGCTTTCTAACTCAGTATGTGGATTGTCCGACCAGAGGGGAGGCCATATTGGATTTGGTACTTGGTAACAAACAGGGACAAGTGATGGGCTTGTTAGTGGGTGAACATTTTGGTGATGGTGACCACAATTCTGTGACTTTCACCTTGGTTATGGAGAGAGATAGGTGCGTGCAACAGGGTAGGTTTTACAATTGGGGGAAGGGTAAATACGATGCTGTAAGACAGGATCTGAGGAGCATAGGTTGGGAGCATAGGCTGTCAGGGAAGGATGTCGTGGAAATGTGGAACTTTTTCAAGGAACAGATACGACGTGTCCTTGATATGTATGTACCTGTCAGGCAGGAAAGAGATGGTTGTGTGAGGGAACCTTGGTTGACGAGGGAGGTTGAATGTCTTGTCAAGTGGAAGAAGGAGGCTTACATAAGGTTGAGGAAACAAGGTTCAGACAGAGCGTTGGAGGGATACAGGATAGCCAGAAGGGAGCTGAAGAAAGGGATTAGGAGAGCTAAGAGAGGGCATGAAAAATCTTTGGCGGATAGGCTCAAGGATAACCCCAAGGCATTTTATGCGTATGTGAGAAACATGAGAATGACGAGAACGAGGGTAGGTCCGATCAAGGACAGTAGTGGGAGACTGTGTATTGAGTCGGAAGAGATAAGTGAGGTCTTGAATGAGTACTTTCCTTCAAACGAGAGGGACCGTATTGTTGAAGAGGAGAGTGTGAAATGGACTGGTAAGCTAGAGAAGATACTTGTTAGGAAGGAAGATGTGTTGGACATTTTGAATAACTTGAGGATGGACAAGTCCCCCAGGCCTGACGGGATATATCCTAGGATTATGTGGGAAGCAAGAGAGGAAATTGCAGAGCCGTTGGCAATGATCTTTTCGTCTTCACTGTCAACAGGGGTGGTACCAGAGGACTGGAGAGTGGCGAATGTTGTGCCCCTGTTCAAAAAAGGGAATAGGGATAACCCCGGGAATTACAGGCCAGTTAGTCTTACTTCGGTGGTAGGCAAAGTAATGGAAAGTGTACTGAGGGATAGGATTTATGAGCATCTGGAAAGACACTGCTTGATTAGGGACAGCCAGCACAGATTTGTGAAGGGTAGGTCTTGCCTTATAAGTCTTATTGAATTCTTTGAGGAGGTGACCAAGCATGTGGATGAGGGTAGAGCAGTGGATGTAGTATACATGGATTTTAGTAAGGCATTTGATAAGGTTCCCCATGGTAGGCTTATGCGGAAAGTCAGCAGGCATGCGATAGTGGGAAATTTGGCCAGTTGGATAGAAAACTGGCTAACCAGTCGAAGTCAGAGAGTGATGGTAGATGGTAAATATTCAGTCTGGAGCCCAGTTACAAGTGGAGTTCCGCAGGGATCAGTTCTGGTTCCTCTGCTGTTTGTAGTTTTTATTAATTACTTGGAAGAGGGAGTCGAAGGGTGGGTGAGTAAATTTGCAGACGATACGAAGATTGGTGGAGTTGTCGGCTGCAAAGGGACTTAGATATGATGCAGAGCTAGGCTGAGGAGTGGCAGATGGAGTTCAATCCTGCGAAGTGTGAGGTTGTCCATTTTGGAAGGACAAATAAGAATGCGGAATACAGGGTTAACGGTAGGTTTCTTAGTAAGGTGGAGGAGCAGAAGAATCTTGGGGTCAATGTTCATAGATCTTTGAAAGTTGCCACTCAGGTGGATAGAGTTTGTAAGAAGGCCTATGGTATATTAGCGTTCATTAGCAGAGGGATTGAATTCAAGAGTCGTGAAGTGATGTTACAGCTGTACAGGACTTTGGTTAGGCCACATTTGGAGTACTGTGTGCAGTTCTGGTCGTCTCACTTTAGGAAAGATGTGGAAGCTTTGGAGAGGGTGCAGAGAAGATTTACCAGGATGTTGCCTGGAATGGAGAATAGGTCGTACGAGGATAGGTTGAGCGTGCTAGGCCTTTTCTCATTGGAACAGAGAAGGATGAGGGGTGACTTGATAGAGGTGTATAAGATGATTAGGGGAATAGATAGAGTAGACAATCAGAAACTTTTTCCAGGGTACAACAGAGTGTTACAAGGGGACATAAATTTAAGGTGAAGTGTGGAAGGTATAGGGGAGATGTCAGGGGTAGGTTCTTTACCCAGAGAGTGGGGGCATGGAATGCACTGCCTGTGGGATTGGCAGAGTCAGAATCATTGGCGAACTTTAAGTGGCAATTGGATAGGTAAATGGATGGGTGCTTAAGCTAGGACAAATGTTCGGCACAACATCGTGGGCCGAAGGGCATGTTCTGTGCTGTATTGTTCTATGTTCTATAAATGCATAAAAGTGGATAAGTCACCAGGACCTGATCAGGTGTACCTGAGAACTCTGTGGGAATCTAGGAAGTGATTACTGGGCCTCCTACTGAGGCATTTGTATCATCGATAATCAGAGGTGAGGTGTCAGAAGACTGGAGGTTGGCAAACATGGTGCCACTTTTTAAGAAAGGTGGTAAGGAAAAGCCAGGGAACAATCGACCGGTGAGCCTGACATTGGTGGTGTGCAAGTTGTTGGAAGGAAGACTGAGGGACAGGATTTACATATTTGGAAAGGCAAGGATTAATTAGGAATAGTCAACATGGCTTCGTGCATGGGAAATCATGTCTCACAAACTTGATTGAGTCTTTTGAAGAAGTAACACAGAGGGTTGATAAGGGCAGAGCGGCAGATGTGATCTATATGGACTTCAGTAAGGCGTTCGACAAGGTTCCCCATGGGAGACTGGTTAGCAAGGTTAGGTCTCATGGAATACAGGGAGAACTAGTCATTTGGATACAGAACTGGCTCAAACGGTAGAAGACAGAGGGTGGTGGTGGAAGATTGTTTCTCAGACTGGAGGCCTGTGACCAGTGGAGTGCCACAAGGTTTGTTGCTGGGTCCACTTTTTTTCATCATTTATATAAATGACTTGGATGTGAACATAGGAGTTAGTAAGTAAGTAGTAAGTAGTAAATTTGCAGATGACACCAAAATTGGAGGTATAGTGGACAGTGAAGAAGATTACCCCAGAGTACAACGGGATCTTGAACTGATGGGCCAGTGGGCTGAGAAGTGGCAGATTGAGTTTAATTTCGATAAATGTGAGGTGCTGCATTTTGGAAAAGCAAATCAGAGCAGCACTTATATACTTAATGGTAAGGTCCTGGGGAATGTTGCTGAACAAAAAGACCTTGGAGTGCAGGTTTATAATTCCTTGAAAGCAGAGTCACAGGTAGATAGGATAGTGAAGGCGGCGCCTGGTATGCTTTTCTTTATTAGTCAGAGCGTTGAGTATATGAGTTGGGAGGTCATGTTGCGGCTGTACAGAACATTGGTTAGGCCAATGTTAGAATATTGTGTGTAATTCTGGTCTCCTTCCTCTCGGAAGGATGTTGTGAAACTTGAAAGGCTTCAGAAAAGATTTAAAAGGATGTTGCCAGGGTTGGAGGATTTGAGCTATAGGGAGAGGCTGCTGAAAATGTGTTGGTGGAACAGCGCACTAGGTCAGGCAGCATCCAGGGAAACAGGAGAATCGACGTTTCGGGCATAAGCCCTTCTTCAGGAAGAAGGACTTATGCCAGAGACGTCGATTCTTCTGTTCCCTGGATGCTGCCTGACCTGCTGCGCTGTTCCAGCAACACATTTTCAGCTCTGATCTCCAGCATCTGCAGACCTCACTTTCTCCCCATAGGGAGAGGCTGAACAGGCTGGGGCTGTTTTCCCTGGAGTGTCGGAGGCTGAGAGGTGGCCTTATAGAGGTTTATAAAATCATGAGGGGCATGGATAGGATAAATAGAGTCATAGAGTCATACAGATGTACAGCATGGAAACAGATCCTTCGGTCCAACTTGTCTGAGGTGGGGGAGTCCAGAACAGGAGGGCTGAGGTTTACGGTGAGAGGGGAAAGACATAAAAGGGACTTAAGGGGCAACATTTTCTACATAGAAGGCGGTGCGTGTGTAGAATGAGCTGCCAGAGCAAGTGGTGGAGGCTGGTACAATTACAGCATTTAAAAGACATCTGGATGGGTATATGAATAGGAAGGGTTTAGAGGGATATGGGCCAAGTGCTAGAAAATGGGACTAGATTAGGTTAAGATATCTGGTTGGTATGGATGAGTCGGACCGAAGGTCTGTTTCCGTACTGTACATCTCTATGACTCGATGTCATCTACATGGATTTGAGCAAAGTTTTCACAGTATCTTACGGAAATGACAAATTGCTCAAAAATTAGAAAGCTTGGGGATCCAACAGAGTGAGACCATGGATGAACCAAGAGATCCACTCGCTATTGAAATCCAGGCCTGAGGGGTACAAGTCAAGCAACCCTGATCTATACAGGAAATCCAGATACAACCTTCATAAGATCATCAGAGACGCCAAGAGGCAATACCAAACTAAGCTTGACTCCCAAACAAACCACACGGACCCCACCCATTGTTTGGGGCAAGGTTTATGTGACATAACAGGCTACAAAGTGAAGTTGAACAGAATCACAGGTAAAAGTACATCCTATCCTGATTGGACGAGCTCAATGCATTCTACGCTCACTTTAAATAGAAAGTCAGTGATGCAATGTCACGTATCCCAACAGTCTCGGATGCTCCTGTACCTATAGTCATTGCCGCAGATGTTACATCAACCTTTTTGAGAGTGAGCCCTTGGAAAGCAATTGGCCTGGATGCAGTCCCCGGCCATGCACTCAGATCCCATGTGGACCAGCTGGCAGGAGTATTCACTTTCATCTTCAACTTCTCCTTACTATGATCTGAAGTGGTGACTAGCAAATCCTCCTTTAGACCCAGGACAAATACATACCAAACAGACTGGTGATTGATGAAAGCACAACATGAAGGTCTGAAGAAAAGAAACTGACAAAAGGCCTCTCCAAAGGTGTTACCTGATCTGCTGCATGTCCTGCATTTGCAGGCATCTTTAATCTCTCCTCATAACAATCTTAAGTCCCCACCTGCTTAAGAAAACCACCATCATTTTAGTGCCAAAGAAATATCATGCAGCGTGCCACAATGACTACCATCCAGTGGCTCTGATCTCCGTAATTATGAAGTGCTTTGAGACTTTAGTCATGGCCCACATCAACTCCAAACGACCATATTTTCCAATTCACATCCTGGTGCAACAGGTCCACAGCAGATGCCATCGCCCTGGTCCAACACACAACCCTGATAATAAGGATCTTGATAACAAGGATGCCTACATCAGGCTCCAAGTTCCAAGGAATGATGTTCACCAACAAACTATCCTGGTCCACTCATGTCGACACAACAGTCACAAAAACACAACAACACCTCTACTTATTCAGGATGTTAAGGAAATGTGGCATGTCCACAAAGACTCTTACTAATTTTTATAGATGCACCATAGAAAGCATACTATCTGGGTTCATCAGAGCTTGGTATGGCAATGACTCTTTCCAAGACCGCAAGAAACTACACAGAGTTGTGAGCACAGCCCAGCCCATCACACAAACCAGTCTTCCATCCACTGATTCCATCTATACTTCCCGCTGCCTCGGGAAAGCAACCAACATAATTAAAGACCTCTCTCACCCCTTTTATACTGTTTCCACTCTCTTCCACTGGACAGAAAACATAAAAGTTTGAATACACGCATGAACAGATTCAATAACAGCTTCTTCCCCACTGTTATCAGATTTTTGAACAGACCTCTTAAATGTTATTTTTATTCTCTCTCTCTGCATCTCCTCTGTGGTTGGAACACTGTACTCTGCACTCTGTTCTGCCACCCTGTTGCACTTTGTATGGTACAAGCTGCCTGTACAGCTCGCAAAACAACACTGTCCATTGTATTTCAGTACATGTGAAAACGATAAATCAGTCAAGTTGGACTGAAAGTTGGCTTAGTGTCAGGTAGATAATGGTTATGGTCATTGGGTGCTTTTGTGACTGGAAGATTGTTTCTAGTAGGGCTCTACAGCCCTCATTACTGGGTTCTCAGCTGTTTATGGTACATTTAGAAGTACCGCAAATACAAGGTGGAGCAGATGCGATGGGCTGAATGGCCTGTTTCTGCTCCTGCATCTTAGAGTCATCATACAGTATAGAAACAAACCCTTCTGTCCAACTCATCCATATCGAACAGGTTTTCCAAACTAAACTAGTCCCATTTGCCTACATTTGACCCATATCCCTCTAAACCCTTCCTATTCCTGTACCTGTCTAAATGTCTTTTAAATGTTGTAACTGTACCTGCATCCACTACTTCCTCTGACAGTTCATTCCACATATGAAAACCCTGCTCCCCATCTGTGAAAAAGTTGCCCCTCACGTCTTTTAAATCTTTGTCCTCCCGCCCTAAAATTATACCCCCTAGTTTTGAACTCCCCTACCCTGGAGAAAAGACCTTTGCTATTCACCTTATCTATGCCCCTCGTGATTTTATCAACTTCAATAAAATTACCCCTCATTTTAAGAACTTAATTAACTCATTGCCTGTTTCTTGACTCTCAGGAAGGTATGTTCCACCCATTACTCCTGTGTTCACTGATCTGCACTAGAACCAACACCCCAATTTTAAAATTTTAATCCTTGGCTTTCAAAAGCCTCCATGGCCTTGTGCCCTTTCCCATGTGTAATCTCCTCCAGTCTTACAGCCTTGCAATTAAGCAGCTCTAATGAGTCCTATTTTTATAAATACCAACTTCATACTTGCCAGCTTCTAATCTTGAGCAATTCTCCAAGGCCCATTGAATTTGCCATCACTTCAGCCTGTGCCCTGCAGATTTGTTCCATCTCCTTCAGCACCCTAGGAAATATGGCACCTGGCCCAGAAATTTGTTAGTCTTCAGTCCCTTTAATGTGTGAAAATTGTTGGTGAGAGTTCCTTCCAGTCTTCAGGATGTCTCGAAATGTCTTGACTGCACTTCAAAAGCAATTTACTGGCCAACATTACTGAAACAAATATTGCAGCCAAGCTGTACACAAAGAATAAATTAAACAAATGATCAGGTTATTTGCCATTTGAGGGGGAAAAATAGCTATTTTTCCTTTAAGACTTAAATTGCTGCATGCCCAACAATGATATTAAGAAATGGGAGCAGCAGTGTTTAGTTTTGCACTTTCCCCTGCATTTTCATTCCAGCTCAACATTTCCTTGTGCTTCTTCCAAAGTTCTCTCTCACCTTCCTACGTTGTTCCTGTAGGAAATGTACAGGAACTCATTAATTTTTTTTTTAAATCCTTGGTATCAATTTGATTGACACTTGTTTCTCTTCGTGATTCTTCTCATATGTATTCTTTTAATTACAAGGCATTAAAGGCAACATAAAAAAAATTTCTGACAAAGTTTGCTAATGGGCTCTCAGCCTGTTTAGGTTGAAAAGTATCCCCATTGAGTCAATGTCCAAGTTGAGACTGGATCTGTATTTTCCAAAGGTTCACTATAACTTCCTTGTTTGTGGGTTTCATTTCTTAATTTACAAAGCCTGTACGTATTTTTAAATTACTTTTCCATGATTTGTGCATATAAAATCCCCAAGCAACTCTCTTCCTCCATTACTTTTTAAATTGCATCCTTCATTTTATATTTCCTGACCTTGTTCTTACTACCAAAAAAAGGACTTCATAGCTCTCTGCATTAACCTTATTTGTCATGAGTCTGTGCATTCCACAAGCCTGTAAAGAACCTCATGAAATCTATCACTAACCTCCTCAAAGTTCACAATCCTTCCAAGTCTTGTGTCATCTGCAAATCTTGAAATTGTGCCCTGCACCCCAATGTTTAGATCA
The DNA here is from genome assembly GCF_037043375.1 of Chiloscyllium plagiosum. Classification (NCBI taxonomy): domain Eukaryota; kingdom Metazoa; phylum Chordata; class Chondrichthyes; order Orectolobiformes; family Hemiscylliidae; genus Chiloscyllium; species Chiloscyllium plagiosum. The sequence continues at coordinate 116,511,527 of NW_028270143.1, read as the reverse complement.
TTAATATAATGATGCTGTTGTTGTCACCACCTTTCCATATAGCAGAGACAGACTCATGTCAGAATGCTGGTGAACTTCCAACAGTGGTGTTTCCAAAGGACACAGTGGGGTCAAACATAAAACAACACTGAGGCAACATTCTCACTGAAACCAATTCCTATAGCATTATTCATCATCCCAAATCAGCTTGACTTCTCTGGACACTGCCAAATAATTGGCTTCTGAAGCAGATGCCCTTCTCTTAAGGATGTCACCCAAGGAGGACAGGAAAATTATTTTAAAAGGATACTCAGGAGGCCTGAGTGAAATAGGAAGTAATCGTGGGAGGAACTTGACATGAAACCCAGCTATGCGCTGGCACCTCATCTCACAAACCATGCAATAAGAATCTGACTAAGCAAATGCTGCTGTGATAGAGATATGAACATCGAGGAGAGAGAGCTCGAGAACTTCCTCTTACTCAGAACAAGTCTTGGCTTCTCTGCCTATGGATCTTGGCTCCAAGACTGGCATTCTGAATCACCCAGGGTTATATTAACCGTGAACACATCATCCTTGTTTTGAGGGACTCATGATGACGTCTACAGAGTACTGTATTCATAGAATCTCTAGTGTGGAAACAGGCCATTCAGCCCATCAAGTCCACAGCGACCTAGGCCCCTAACTTATAACCCTGCATTTCCCATGGCGAATCCAATTAGCCTGCACACACCTGGCAGTACAGACAATTTAGCACGGTCAACCCATCTAACCTGCACATCTTTGGACTGTGGGAGGAAACCAGAGAACCCAGAGGAAACCCACACAGACACAGGGAGAACGTGCAAACTCCACACAGACAGTCACCTGAGCTTGGTACTGAACCTGGGTCCCTGGCTCTGTGCTAACCACTGAGCCATCCTGTTCAATTCTGGGTAATAAACATTAGGAAGGATGTGATAAGATTTACAACAATTGCTTAAGAATGAGGGACTTCAATTGGATTATATAAGATGATATTGTTTTCTTTTTGAGAGGAAATTTGATTGATGTGTTCAAAATTATAAGAGGACTCGAGACACATACACACAGAATATTCGCACTACTCACAGACCTGAATGGCAAGAGAAGGAATGACAACATGAGGTAGAACAAAGAACAATACAGCCCTTCAGTCCTTCAAACCTTTGCCAACATATTTTCCCCTTCCATATTAAAAATTGTCCTCATTTACATGATCTTTATCCCTCTGTTCTCTTCCTATTCAAGTATTCATTCAGGTGCTTCTTGAATGCCGCTGTCGTGTCTCCTTCCAACATCTTCTCTGGCAGCGCATTCCAGGCAATCACCACCCTTGCTACAAGTGGGAACTACAAGGGCAATGGATAAGGAAAACATGCCAGTCTATAGGATAGATCTGACAACGAGATGACTTGCTCATGCAGACAGCCAGCCTGGGCTGAATGATTACAGCATTAAAGGAGAACATTGTACCATTCCAATTACAGTGTTCAATATCAGTTAGTCTCGGAAACAGAAACAGAGATTGAAAAAAAGACAGCATTGGAAGAGAAGAGAAATGGCAAAAGTAAAAAGAAATATAGTTACTCGCTACAAAGAGAGGTTGGATAAGCTCAAGTTGTTATCTTTACAGCAGAGAAGGTGGTGTGGGGGAACTTCAATCAGGTATATAAGATTATGTGGGGCATGGACAGGATAGGTAGAAAGCAGCCATCCTCCTTCATGTAAGGGTTAAAGGGTAATAAATTTCAGATAAAAGACAGGAGACTTAGAGGGGATTTGAGGAAACATTTTTCCACCCAGAGGATGTTGGGTATCTGGAATGCACTGCCTAAGGCAGGAACTACTTGGATGAACACGTGAAATGTCATAATATTCAAGGTAATGGGCCAAGTGTTCGATAGTTGGACTTGTGTAAATTTAGAGTCATTTAGTCACTGCAGACTTGATGGACTGAAGGGCTTCGTCTGTACTGTATGATTTTATGATAGTTTTAAATTACATGCTGTTTAAATGTCCAACAATTAAAACTAGAAGTATACTGCTCTATGATCAGAAGAAATAAAATTTCATGTTTGTAAAGATTAACTTTTTAAACTAGAGGAGCCCATTGTCAGCAATTAACAACTGGCTGATCTTCAGTAGAACCTCTGACAAGTTTAAATAAACACAATAGAACCTTCAATGGCTCCAAATGGGCCACATGACATTGAAGGCAAGCCCCAGTTTTTTTGCAGAAGTTCTAATTATATCTATCACATACAAGCACAACAAACTCAATGTCACTGACCCATTCTCTGGGTTAGCCAGACATTGGGATGGCCACCATTGTGGAAAAGACAGTGAAGAGACATGTCCCGGGCTGCAAACTCCCCATTTATTCAGGCAGCTTCCCCTTTTTGAAATTACTGCAGCATTTGTTCTCAAACAAATGTGAGCACCATTCACATCAATGCTATTGTCACCAGGAAATGATGGGCCAATCTATTTTTTTTAGTGATGTCAACTGACAGATAAATATTGACCAGGAAGCCAAGGATAACGACTCAGTTCATAGAAATAGTGTCATCAGAAGATTTGTGTATCTGTTCAGAGGGTAGGCTGGGTCGGCGGTTATCCATTCAGCTGAAAGACAGTGCAGCACTTTTCTCATGGCTTCATTTTTTTTTAAGAAAGCTGCAGGTCCATGGAGTTCCACTTAGAGTCATAGAGATGTACAGCACGGAAACAGACCCTTCAGTCCAACTTGTCCATGCCGGCCAGATATCCCAACCCAATCTAGTCCCACTTTCCAGCACCTGGCCCATATCCCTCCAAACCCTTCCTATTCATATATCCATCCAGATCCTTTTAAATGTTGAAATTGTACCAGCCTCCACCACTTCCTCTGGCAGCTCATTCCATACACACACCACCCTCTGCATGTAAAGGTGCCCCTTAGGTCTCTTTTATATCTTTTCCCTTTCACCCTAAACCTATACCCTCTAGTTCTGGACTCCCACACCCTAGGGAAAAGACTTTGTCTATTTATCCTATCCATGCCCCTCATGATTTTATAAACCTCTATAAGGTCACCCCTCGGCCTCCACTCTGGTGGTCGTGAACATCAATCACATCAAGCCCTATGGCTGGCGTAGAAGTGCTCCAGGCTTGACCTTACTGCCCTTGGCTCTGATTACCTGCTGCACAAATCACTGGCTCTATATCATTGCCTGGAACTCAGTCCTCTTATAAATTGGGATCCCAGTCAAGTCCAATATTTATCCACTCTCACTGTTAAAGCTGACGGAAATGGTCGCAAGGTTCACCTGCCTTTGACGTCAAATTCAACTGAACGTGCTCAGGTTATGTTTTTTAAGAAACAAACTGTTCCTGCCAGTGGCTGAACCAGCATTTATTACCCATTCCTAATTGCCCAGAGGCCAGTTAAGAGTCAACCACATTGTTGTATTTTTGGGGTCACATGTAGGCCAGATCAGGTAAGTATGGCAGATTCTCTAAAGGGTATTAGAGATTTTTGAAGGAAAGTTCACCGTGAATCAATGTCAGAGCAAGTTCAACTAAAATGACGATGTAAAATTAATTTAGCCCTTAATCTGGATGTCAGCTGGAATTCCTCTAAAATGGAGCTCAGTTCTTGAGTTAGGCACTATTTTTCTGCATGACTAGATTGGAGGAATTCACACAGCTGGATGGATAGATGAGCTCTTTATTACTGGTTCCACTCTCAGTAGCAGTTTCACAACCCTTTAGTTGATGCAGAAGCTAAGCAGAGAACCTACTCCAGTTTCTCTGACCCAAGTAAATCATGGTCACAATAATCAAAAATAATTTACCTATACGTGAATTAGTATGGTGTGTGCTACTGTTAATCTGGCATATTCTATCTCATCTTCTATTATGCCATTTAGCAAATGAAGATAAATTGCCACAAAGCAAAAGCCAAATACTTTCAAGTTTATTCCCTTTGGATTTGCGTTCGTCCCTCTTTGAAATGGTGTTGGATTTAAATACTTGGACAGGAATTCAGACGTCAATTAGCTAACCACCCACATGCTTTTGGTGTTTGTACATGACTCAGCAGGTTACAATAAATCCAGAAAGGCTGAGCTTTCAAGACAATTCTTCCTACCAAAAACGTTGGCTTCGGTTAAGAAAAAGTGGAAGAGTTAATAGTGCATTCGACTGTATTTACAATAAATCTATTTCCCTGTCCCAACTATCAAGAGATCGCGATCCTGCTTTCGATCGCAAGGTGCTCATTCGCACAGGTCATGCTGCTAAGTTCGCCTCTTCCACCTCCCGCCCCCCGCACCAAAAAAAAAGGAAATTCGGTAATTAATGAGCCCCACACGTCGCTCTTTGAACTCTGTTCTACTCAATAATTTCCTCTTCTGAAAAAGGGTAAATAGAATGTATTGACATCCCTTTGTATTTAATTGTGTCTCTCTGCGGACCCTGGACGAGGTACAAGAATAACTCATTTCATTCAACTGAAGGAATTCTTGTGATGTGTTCAATCGGCCTCGATACCCTGAATTCAAGGCTGAGCCTCATCGCCTGGCTTCCCTTGTGGAAGAAGGCAACTGCAGCAGAATTTCCTGTCTCAACTTCCCCATGTCCAACGAGCCTCGCTTGCAGTGTTTACCTCTGTCCATGAGCCAGGCTGCAGCTTGGCGCTGAGACACCACCTCCCATAACAAAACAAACACCCCCGCCAGTCTCGCTTTATAAACACGTTACAGAGGGGAGGGGACGGAAGGACAGCAACTGCACCTACCGGGATATTCAGGCGCAACATGCGCCTCTTGTTCCTCTTCATCCCGCTTTTCCTCTTACTGGAATCCACGGTTGTGCTTCCCATCGACTCTCCTGGATAGAGGGGAAGGAGGGAGACAGGGATTCGGGAGATTCCTGCACTTGAACCTGCGTTTAGCTGAAACCTCTCTCTCCTGAGAAGGAAGAGGAGATACGATGCTGTCTAACCCTCTCTGAAAACCCCCTTCCTAAAATCGCCTCCAACCGCAACAACCCTTCATCTCGGGGGAGTTTTTAATTTGTCAATCCTCCCGAAAGTGCCTGAGCCATTACAGTCAGCTTTAAACACGGGGCTCTTGGCTTTGAGGAGCTGTCTGTTATTGTTGTCTCTTCGCCCTTTAGCCAGCACACGTGAGTGTAGCAATTCCCAATCAAGAGAGACTCCAGACGAAAACAAACGCACATTGAGATAGGGGGAGACCGCACGTTTACTTTTTAAAGGGATGGACGCGATTGAAATAACAATATGCCCCCTTTCTGAAAATCCACGCCCTGTGAAATCAAATCACAGAATGCAACGGGGGAAACGATGTTTAAAGCGCTTGTCAACAGCCGTCTGTCCCACGTTTAAAGGGGGAGGGGAACTTCTTGTGGAAAGTTTTTAAAATGTAAAGTTTCAGGAAGTGAAGAGTTCACTCGATGGTGCTGGTGTCAATCTGACTGCCCGACTGTGTTCAAAGTCCTGACACATTGTATCGTTTGAACCATACTGACGGCCGCGGGTAGGAAACCGCAACAATGTAACGCATTGGTGACTGATAACAAAGTGTTTGATCCCAAACTTGTATAATTTTCCAGTTTATTTTAATCTCACACACAAACTCTGCTCAGTACATCTCTCTAGGCAAAAGTGAGGACTGCAGATGCTGGAAACCAGAAACTAGATCAGAGCGGTGCTGGAAAAGCACAGCAGGGCAGGCAGCATCCGAGGAGCAGGAAAATCGACGTTTCGGGCAAAAGCCCTTAATCAGGAATAGACTCAGTATATCTCTCTCCCTAGAACCAAAGTTCCAGGGCACAAGTATATTGTGATCCTTATAAAGTGTTATAAGTTCAACAAGCAAAGGGCGGCGCTGCTGGATATTTATTATTTAAAAAACTCAAGAACCTCCTACGGCTTCTAGAGACATATTTTGATCAAACTTTATTTTTCTCATATCTGCTGTTTGAAGTGTGGTTAGCCAATGTTCCTAAATTGATTTATTTTGCCTTAAATTGCAAAACTCCCCCTGTAAGGAAGATTTAACGTGCAACCAGTTTTGAAAAGGGCGAGAGGGGAAATAAAACACCTACAGCCTGTAAAAGCAAGGATCGCCGTATATAAAAAATACCAGTGGGACCTGCGCAGCTCCTCCGGACCAGGGCGGGAGCTCCAGTGCCGGATTTTGGCCTGTTACACCTCCCCTCCACTCCCCACAAATCCGGGATATCGTGTCCCACCGCGATTTGGTTTTAGTTTAGCAAATGTGTGCAAAAGGAGACAGTTAAGAAGAGGAGCAAAGTCAACCCGCATGCATTTCCTCGGCGTCCACTGAAAGGGTGCGAGCTCCATGATTGCACATTATTAAATGTATGTGATTGACGTGGATATTGCAATAACTCCAATCGAGAAACCTCCCTCCCGCGTTCAACCGGCACGGTGGCTCGCACTGCTGCCTTACAGCGCTCGGGACCCGGCTTCAATTCTACCTGCGGGCGACTGTCTGCATGGGTTTCCTGCTGGGTTCTCCAGTTTCTTCCCACAGCCCAAAAATGTGCAGATTAAATGGATTAGCCAGGCTAAATTGCCCATCGCGCCCAGGGATGTGTAGGTGGATTAGCCAATGGAAATGTAGAATTAAAGTGATGTGGTGAGCCTGGGTGAGATACTCTTCGGAGAGTCAGTATGGACTTGTTGGGCCGAATGGCCTGTAGGGATTCTATTTGTACAACGAAACAGACCTCCCCACTCTAGGCACCACTGCACGCTGCCTTTTGATGCGCGGGTGAAGAATGCAATGAAATCAGGCGTGTTTAATAAGTCGAGTGATTGTGTTTTTTTAAAAAAGGATGTGAGTCAAGCTGAGTTTATTTTTCAAACTGCAGTTAATGCTTTGGACACGGGGATGGAGAGTCTGTGCAAACAAATCAACTGGGCGACCCTGGCTACTCACTCATTCGGGTCACATCATGATGACAAGTACTGCGATGTAAATCAATTTAGGAAAAGTGTAAAATAATTAATCAAAATGATAATTAAAGGACAGCAAAAGTTCATACCCTATTAATTAAAATCAGGTCCCTTCTAATCCAAAACACGCATCACCACTTTCAAAGTCACTACTTAATTCTGGATGGGGTTTTGTGGCGCAGGTGTTGTGTTGTTACCTGGAGGTGAGGAATTCTGGGTTCAAGTCCCATATGCCTAGGAGGTACTGTATAGCATATCAAAACAGATCGATATTTTTAAAAATGCTATAATCCAACATCAAATGTAAGGCCTGCAAGGCTATATGGTTGCTACAATGTAATATGATTATTTTTATAGAAAATATGGAGGAGTGTTCTTCTGTCACTCATGTTGTCTCCCTTGCTAAGTATGTCCAAACTTTTCTGTTTTCAATTCAGATTTCCAGCATATTTGTCATCGAGATGTACAGCATGGAAACAGACCCTTCAGTCCAACCTGTCCATGCCGACCAGCTATCCCAACCCAATCTAGTCCCACCTGCGAGCACCCAGCCCATATCCCTCCAAACCCTTCCTATTCATATACCCATCCAAATGCCTCTTAAATGTTGCAATTGTACCAGCCTCCACCACTTCCTCTGGCAGCTCATTCCATACACGTACCACCCTCTGGTGAAAAGGTTGCCCCTTAGGTCTCTTTTATGTCTTCCCCTCTCACCCTAAACCTACGCCCTCTAGTTCGAGACCCTAGGGAAAAGACTTTGTCTATTTATCCTATCCATGCCCCTCATAATTTTATAAACCTCTATAAGGTCACCCCTCAGCCTCTGACGCTCCAGGGAAAACAGCCCCAGCCTGTTCAGCCTCTCCCTGTAGCTCAAATCCTCCAACCCTGGCAACATCCTTGTAAATCTTTTCTGAACCCTTTCAAGTTTCACAACATCTTTCCGATAGGAAGGAGACCAGAATTGCACACAATATTCCAACAGTAGCCTAACCAATGTCCTGTACAACCGCAACATGACCTCCCAACTCCTGTATTCAATACTCTGACCAATAAAGGAAAGCATACCAAATGTCTTCTTCACTATCCTATCTACCTGCGACTCCACTTTCAAGGAGCTATGAACCTGCACTCCAAGGTCTCTTTGTTCAGCAACACTCCCTAGGACCTTACCATTAAGTGTATAAATCCTTCTAAGATTTGCTTTCCAAAAATGCAGCACCTTGCATTTATCTGAATAAAACTCCATCTGCCACTTCTCAGCTCATTGGCCCATCTGATCAAGATCCTGTTGTAATCTGAGGTAACCCTCTTCGCTGTCCACTACACCTCCAATTTTGGTGTCATCTGCAAACTTACTAACTGCACCTCTTATGCTCGCATTCAAATCATTTATGTAAATGACAAAAAGTAGAGTAATGCTTTTGTATCGTGCCTTTGGCACAGTAAATGGCCCAAAGGCAACTCATTCGAGCATCGGTCATCATTCAGATTTTGACACCAAGCCACATAAATGGGCATTGGGACAGATGACTAAAAGCTGGGTTAAGACAGGTAGGTTTGAATGGAACATTTCAAAAGGAGGCAATCTGGGAGAGACAGAAAGGTTTAACACAAAATTGGAGGTGTAGTGGACAGCGAAGAGGGTTACCTCAGATTACAACAGGATCTGGACCAGATGGGCCAATGAGCTGAGAAGTGGCAGATGGAGTTTAATTCAGATGAATGTGAGTTGCTGCATTTTGGGAAAGCAAATCTTAGAAGGACCTATACACTTAATGGTAAGGTCCTAGGGAGTGTTGCTGAACAAAGAGACCTTGGAGTGCAGGTTCATAGCTCCTTGAAAGTGGAGTTGCAGGTAGATAGGATAGTGAAGAAGGCATTTGGTATGCTTTCCTTTATTGGTCAGAGTATTGAGTACAGGAGTCGGGAGGTCATGTTGCGGCTGTACAGAACATTGGTTAGGCCACTGCTGGAATATTGCGTGCAATTCTGGTTTCCTTCCTATCGGAAAGATGTTGTGAAACTTGAAAGGGTTTAGAAAAGATTTACAAGGATGTTGCCAGGGTTGGAGGATTTGAGCTATAGGGAGAGGCTGAACAGGCTGGGGCTGTTTTCCCTGGAGCGTCGGAGGCTGAGGGGTGGCCTTATAAGGGTTTACAAAATTATGAGGGGCATGGCTAGGATAAATAGGCAAAGCCTTTTCCCTGGGGTCGGGGAGTCCAGAACTAGAGGGCATAGGTTTAGGGTGAGAGGGGAAAGATATAAAAAAGACCTAAGGGGCAACCTTTTCATGCGGAGGGTGGTACGTGTATGGAATGAGCTGCCAGAGGATGTGGTGGAGGCTGGTACAATTGCAACATTTAACAGGCATTTGGATGGATATATGAATAGGAAGGGTTTGGAGGGATATGGGTTGGGTGCTGGCAGGTGGGACTAGATTGGGTTGGGATAGCTGGTCGGCATGGATGGGTTGGACAGAAGGATCTGTTTCCATGCTGTACATCTCTATGACTCTCTATGACTCTATCACAGGATTCCAGAGATTAGGGTCCAAGCAGCTGAAGGTGGGGCAAAAACAGCAAAGCTGATTGGTTAAAGCTTCACTGGCACCGTCAGAGGATAGAGGTTTCACATCTTCCATCTCTGTGACCTCTTCATAATCACAGAATTGTTAGTGCAGAAGGAGGCCATTTGGACTCCTTGCATGCTATTTCTATTCAAATAATCATCCAATGCTTCCTTGAAAGTCTCAGTTGAACCCACTTCCAGGAGCCTAGAAGAACACAGCAAACCAGGCAGTATCAGGAGGTGAAGTCAACATTTTGGGTGAAACCCTTCTTCAGGATTCAAGAAGGGTCCTGAAGAAGGGTTACAGCTGAAACATTGACTCCTCCACCTCCTAATGCTGCCTGGCTTGCTGTGTTCTTTCAGCCTCCTAATGCTGCCTGTACTCCCCCAGCCTCCTGATGCTGCCTGGCTTGCTGTGTTCCCCCAGCCTCCTGATGCTGCCTGGCTTGCTGTGTTCTCCCAGCCTCCTTATGCTGCCTGGCTGGCTGTACTCCCCCAGCCTCCTGATGCTGCCTGGCTTGCTGTGTTCTCCCAGCCTCCTGATGCTGCCTGGCTTGCTGTGTTCTCCCAGCCTCCTTATGCTGCCTGGCTGGCTGTACTCCCCCAGCCTCCTGATGCTGCCTGGCTTGCTGTGTTCCCCCAGCCTCCTGATGCTGCCTGGCTTGCTGTGTTCCCTCAGTCTCCCGATGCTGCCTGCCTTGCTGTGTTCCCCCAGCCTCCCGATGCTGCCTGGCTGGCTGTACTCCCCCAGCCTCCTGATGCTGCCTGGCTTGCTGTGTTCTCCCAGCCTCCTTATGCTGCCTGGCTGGCTGTACTCTCCCAGCCTCCTGATGCTGCCTGGCTTGCTGTGTTCCCCCAGCCTCCTGATGCTGCCTGGCTTGCGGTGTTCTTTCAGCCTCCTAATGCTGCCTGGCTTGCTGTGTTCTCCCAGCCTCTTGATGCTGCCTGGCTTGCTGTGTTCTCCCAGCCTCCCGATGCTGCCTGGCTTGCTGTGCTCTCCCAGCCTCCTGATGCTGCCTGGCTTGCTGTATTCTCCCAGCCTCTTGATGCTGCCTGGCTTGCTGTGTTCTCCCAGCCTCCTGATGCTGCCTGGCTTGCTGTGCTCTCCCAGCCTCCTGATGCTGCCTGGCTTGCTGTGCTCTCCCAGCCTCCTGATGCTGCCTGGCTTGCTGTATTCTCCCAGCCTCTTGATGCTGCCTGGCTTGCTGTGTTCTCCCAGCCTCCTGATGCTGCCTGGCTTGCTGTGCTCTCTCAGTCTCCTGATGCTGCCTGGCTTGCTGTGTTCTCCCAGCCTCCTGATGCTGCCTGGCTTGCTGTGTTCTCCCAGCCTCCTGATGCTGCCTGGCTTGCTGTGCTCTCTCAGTCTCCTGATGCTGCCTGGCTTGCTGTGTTCTCCCAGCCTCCTGATGCTGCCTGGCTTGCTGTGTTCTCCCAGCCTCCTGATGCTGCCTGGCTTGCTGTGTTCTCCCAGCCTCCTGATGCTGCCTGGCTTGTTGTGTTCTCCCAGCCTCCTGATGCTGCCTGGCTTGCTGTGTTCTCCCAGCCTCCTGCTTGTCTACCTCCGATTCCAACATCTGCAGATTTTTCTTTGTCTCCCCCATATTTTCAGGCAGTGAGTTCCTTATCCTAATCTATGCTCTCACATTCTCATTCCCATTATAAGCTTCGCCCTATCCAGTCTGCTCATGATTTTGCAAACGTTTAAGAATTCTCCATTTAGCCTTCTTCATTCCAAGGAGTATACTGACAACTTTTCAATCTATCCTCTTAACTGAAGTTTCTCATTCTTGGAACCAGTCTTATAAATCGTTTCTGCATTCTGTCCAATGCAGCCATGTCTATCTTATCATGTGGCATCCACAACTACACACACTTCACTGAGTTCTAACAAGGGTCTCTACAAGATCAAGACAACGTCCTTGCTCTTGTTCTTTAGCCTTAAAACCATGCAAGGTCTCTGCGCTCTCTAGATCTGACCTCATATCCATCCTCCACTTCCTTCTCACCACCACTGGAAACTTTGCCTTCGACCGTCTTGATCCTAAACTCTGGAAATCCCACTAAAATTACTTCTCTTTACCTATACACTTCTTTACTTCTTTAAAACTCTGCTTAAAATCTACCTCTATAGTCAAATTATTGTCACCAATTTCAAAGTCATTTTTTATGGCTTACTGGCAATTTTCATTGCCTGGCACTCCTGTGAAGCCTAATGGAATGTTTTATTATTTTCACGGCGCTGTGCAAATATGCAATGTCATGGGTTTAGCCGCACGGACTCGAAGCATCAAGGCGGAGGAACGTGAACTCAGAACCATGGCTGAGCCACAGGCGGGAGTTGTTCCAAAGGCCACCTAACTTTGAGATAAGACTATAAGATAAACTTCATTCTCGCTTTATATTCTGTCTTTATGTTTATTTTCAGTGTTTTAAGATGGCGCCGGAGTGGTGACACGAAACCACACTTTTCACTGTATTTGTAATCAATAAACGTGACAATAAATCAAATCGAATTTAAACAAGATCAAATGAGTACAAATGGAAGTTGTTGCTGGTACCCAAGTCTACTAAGACGGAGAGCTACCGGACCCTGGGAAAGATTCCCCAATTTGTTATGGCTTTAGATCGGACAGCCCCAATCGCGCTTTATTCACCGTCACCACCCCTAGCTCTGGGCTGGTTTTAAAGCAGCGAGACATCAGCTGCAGCGATGGTGGAGCAGGGACTCCAGGCTGCGATCGGCCCAGGTCAGAAACCTTGATAAGTCCTGGGACTCAGGCCAATGAAGATGAATTCTAGTTTGCTACTTTCTTTTCATTCTTTTGTATCTCAAAACAGCGCCAGATTGTGGTGACAGAACACTTTTCACTGTATCTCCCTAGATACGTGTGACAATAAATCACGCATTCATTCGTTCAAAGTTAATTTAAAAATGGATCCTTCCTTTGTGGATAGCTTTCTCCCAGACCCAAATTAAGTTATGTTTTAAAAATAATCAATTTAATCAAGCTTTTTTGAGTTAATAAAGAGTAGATTTATTAATTACTAAATGCAAGAAGAATTGATGGCAGATGGTATTAGTTTAGAATGGGATCATGATCAGTGCCGAAGAATCTGCCCCTGTGCTGTACTGTTCTAGTAACGTAGCACGCGCGCACACAGATCAGAACCAAGAGGGGAGTTTAAAAGAGTTTTTTAAAAAAGATATGCGACATACATTTGAATTTTTTTGTGAAGGGTGGACAGGTGTGGCCATTCAGTGGAGGTTACAGGTAATCATGACACTTGTTGAACAATCAAGATTCTTAGTTTTGCTGGTTGGGTTGAGAACCGGTTCTGATTCCTTTTGGCCATGACCGAATTCCAGCTGGCAAGGTGAGCTAGAGTCCTTTTGTTTTCCTGTTGCATCTTGTTTTTGACCTGCTGATCTCTAGCACTTAGAATTCGGGAGTACCTTTACCTCCAGTGCAGGGGTGACAAGGGGATATTTCTTTGGCTGTAACCTTCGTAAGGTAAAGTCTAACACTTAAGCCCAGTCTTGTTGCACACATTCCGGAGTCAACGCATGGTGGCCACAGTGCTTAGCACTGCTGCCTCACAGCGCCAGAGACCCGGATTCAATGCCCGTCTCAGGCAACTGTCTGTGCACATTCTCCTCGTGTCTGCGGGTGCTCCGGTGTCCTTCTACAGGTGAATTGGCCATGCTAAATTTCCCGTAATGTTAGGTGAAGGGGTAAATGTAGGGGAATTGGTCTGGATGGGTTGCACTTTGAAGGGCCTGTTTCCACACTATAAGTAATCTAATCTTTTTTTAAAAAACTGGCATACATAAGAACCTCAAATCCACAAGCACAAACATGAGACCCTCAGACTCATAAACACATTCCAAAAGAGTTGACAATGGCTTTGTAACTTCTGTTTATATGTGATCCTCAAGAGGAAAAACACAAAAGGTGTCCACGGTTTAGTACATAGAGTCATAGAGTGTATGACTATTGAACATCAAATCCTAGTTGCTTCTCTTCAGTCCTTTTGATTTTCCTTCACATGCCTGCGATTAAGATGGCCACCCCTCCATGATGGAACATTAAAAACATAAGTTGTCACAACCGTCCAAGAAGATTCCTTGGTTGACCTAGTCTACAGCTTGAAATGTGTTGCTGGAAAAGCGCAGCAGGTCAGGCAGCATCAAGGGGGCAGGAGAATCGACGTTTCGGGCATGAGCCCTTCTTCGGCTCATGCCCGAAACGTCGATTCTCCTGCTCCTTGGATGCTGCCTGACCTGCTGCGCTTTTCCAGCAACACATTTTCAGCTCTGATCTCCAGCATCTGCAGTCCTCACTTTCTCCTAGTCTACAGATTGCAAGAGAAGGTTTGCTGAGGCTCAAACTGTGCTTTGTGCTAGTGCATGAATTGCAAATTGGTTTCATCATTTGGTGCAGTCCAGCATAAATTGAGTATGTTTTACTCACTATTGTCCATCAGCCAGAATTTTAAAGTTTAAATAGTTTGTTGAAAATACCTTTGAGGTCACTGATGCCTTCAGCTATCTTTATTGGTCTGGGAATTGAAGGTTTGTCAAATTTTCCTGAATGGTTATTCCATGGGGTATAATGTCAAAGTGCTTTTTGAAGAAATGGGCCTCAAAGTTCTGTGAACTGTGAATAAAGTAGAACTTGAACACAGAAATGATTATAATAGATAATTTGCTGGGTTCAGTGCAGGCTGCACATTTTGGAATGAATTCCGATTGTCCATCAAAAAAGAAACAAATAAATTCATTGGAATTTTGGCACTTAATGCATAATAGGGCAGATTTATTGAAGGAAAATCTGGATAAACATATAAAGGATAAAAGATTGAGAGAAAACAGGTGGTAGAGGCTCATGAGGAGCAAAAACATCAGTACGTACCTGTTAGGCTGAATGCCTTGTTTCAGTTCTGTCCCTATTACATAAATTTGACACACTTGCGATACAAGGTTACCACTTCTTAAAAAGTCATTATGCAACTTACATGTTCTATCTCTTGGAATTCTCCAACAGGTGACTAAAATTCCTAATTGTTTTGAAGATTGAAAAATAATGCCACTTTTGGTAATGGTATTGCTATGAAGATGGCCTAAGAAACCTACAAAGTCGGAAGTCTCAGGAAGTGACTTCACCTGATGAAGGAGCAGTGCTTGTGATTTTGAATAAACCTGTTGGTCTCTCACCTGGTGCCATGTAATTTCTGACTTTGTCCAACACCGATATCTCCACCTCATGGATGCAAAGAGATACAGGTAGGTTCAGTGTGGTTAGAAATCTGGCAAATGGAGTACAACATTGGAAAGTGTGAAACTGTCTGTTTTGGCAAGAAGAATAAACAAAGACATACAGTTCTGAGATGCAAGAGATCTGGGTGTCCTGGTGCATGAATCACAGAAGGTTATTATGCAGATACAGAAAATAAACAGGAAAGTTAATATAATGTTTTGGTTTATTACAAGGGGAATAGAATACAAGAGTAAGAAAGTTATGCTTCAGTTATACAGGGAACTGCTGATACCAAACCTGGAGTACTGTGTGTAGTACTGATCACCATACGTATGGAAAGATGTTAATGCATTGGAAGAACTTCAGAGAAAGTTTACTAGACTAATTGTTAAAATGAGTGGATTTGTTATAAGGAATGGCGAGACAGACCAGGCCTCTGGAGTTTAGAAGAGTCAGAGTGACTTAATTGAAACATATGAAATCCTGAGGGATCTTGACCAGGTGGATGTCGAAAGGATGGTTGCTCTTGTGGGAGAATCTAGAACTAGGTATTATAGTTTAAAAATAAAGGGTTACCCATTCAAGACAGAAATAAGAAAATATTTTTTCTCTCCATGCATTGTAAGTCTTTGGAATGGGAAATGCAATAGGGATTAATAATCTCCCTGATCATCTTCTCAATAAAAAGTACAATCTATGAATTAGTTCCTTTTGCCTACACAGAACAGAACCTTGATTTTGAATATATAGCATGAACCTGCCAAGTGTTAGATGTGCATTTGCTATTGGATATTTACAAAATAATCCTGATTGTGCTAAGAATAACATCAGAAACAAATTTAAAATCATTATTTAACTACTTAAAAGCACAGTGTGATGCAGTTCTGCATGCTAGAAGCTCTGCTTATAAACACACAGGACCCTGTTCAATGCATGGAAAAGAAATTTAACAGCTCCTGCTGCATCTCTGTGTCAACATGGCCCAAACAATCAGTAATGTCATCTCATGCTGTATGAATTGGTTAAGCTTTTTAAGTTTCATTTCTTGCGTGCCAGTCCTGATGAGTACAAGACAAAATGATTTGAATTTTTCTTTTTAACAATATTTATCATCTTTCATCTAAAAAGGCAGATAGAGAATCTATTTAACGTTTTGCCCAAATGAAGATACCACCAACAGTGCAGACTGAATCATGAAGTGATGTGATAGTCTCCTTAGAAGTACATCAGGATTTAAGCTGTCCATTTTCTGTCTGTACGAAACACTGAACTGATATGAGGGGGAAAATTTATGCTTCCTTTCAAAGACGAATGAAATACTGAGTTAAAATTTGATGTTTTAAAATTTGTGGTCGTAATAATTTATCATGATCGCATACTGGTATTTTGCATAGTCGTTACAGTTCAGAGACATAGACAATTGGAGCTACTAATAGTTCAGGTAATAGTTTTAGATAATTGTGAGGATTGTGTAGAATATGTGTTAACCTGTGTCTATTGTAGCAATACCAGTATCAAGAGTTACACTATTTTTAAATTTTCCAAACAACTAGGAATTATAGCCATCTGCAGGAGAAAAGGAAGTGGAAGAGAATATAAATTGCACAATGACTTTATAACAAGCATTGTCCTTGCGTTGCAAGGGTGTCAAAACTAAAAAATAGCTAATACGTCTATGCTGATGTTTTTGCTCCACGTGAGCTTCCTCCCCCCTTTATTTTGTCCTCCTTCCCTTCTCCTTCATGTGTCTGTCTAGATTCTTTTTTAGTGTATCTATACTATTGTGCATTAACTGCTGTTTCCTTGATAGACAACTGTCCAACTTTCCAAAATGCGCAGCTTGCGCCAAATCTAACAAACTGTCCATTACAATCATTTGGAAAACTAGTGCTCCCCAACTCAATTAAAAAGGTACAATGTATGGATTTGTTCGTTTTGCCTCCTGTGTTTTAATAACTTCATGTGTTTGCAGACCTCAGGATATTATGTAAAAGACTGAATGTGCTTTTGGTGTTGGACAACCTTTACTAAATTATCCTGCCTGTGCTAAGAATTACACCAGAAACGAATTTAAGACAATCGGTCAGCCTTGTAGTTTATTGCGTCTGCATGCTAAAAGTACATCTATTCACAAACAAGACCCTGTTATTTATAAGGAAAGGGAATTTGTCCATTTATTATACAAGAGAGCTATGGAAAATGACAACCAATACTGCATTCCCCATGGCAACACCTTGACCAATAACAGCATACTAGCCTAGTCTGGGTACTTCTAGCTAAGATTACAGTTCCTGCTGCATCTCCATGGTCCAACCAATCAGCACCCTCTTCTTCTGTGTAAATTGTTCTTTTCTCAACTGTGCTTTTTTGACAATTCTGATGAGTGCAGAACTTCAAGAATTTTTTGATTTTGTGTCTCTTTAAACAACATAATAGCGCTTTAGTTCTGTTCAATCAAGTAATTATTCATGTACATAAAAAAGTCTCATTGTCTCATTTCAAACGGCCTAATCAGGGGGACAATACATAACTGCATTGTGTTTCACATTAAAGCTAACCAGAGAGGAGGTGAAAAATTATTTTTTTACTCAGTATTTACAAACTAAAATGCACTGCCTAAGAGGGTCATGGGAACAGATTAGCTGGTGAATTTTGTTTGTGGATCTGATACATATTTTAAAATGTAAATATTTGCAAAGCTATAGAGATAAAGCAGGGGAGTAAGGTTAATTGGATATAGCTAGTTCACAAAGGGGTGGATGGCCTTTTTCCGTACACTTGATTTTGTGGAACAAAGAAAAAATGTTTCTTGCAAAGTTTAACAACCCAGCTAAGGAAGAGATATTGCAAAATTTTGGAAGCTATTTTCCAGGGCGGTTGAGTTAAGAGGAACAAAAACCAGGGAATCAATAAATAAATTCAATCTAAAATTATCTCTATTTTTGCCATGAGAGGGGGAAATATCACTCAAGTCCTTTTATAAAGGCCCGTTAATCTGTTCAAACTAATAGGGGTTGGTTAGTTCAGTTGGCTGAATGGCTGATTTGCAATGCAAAGTGACACCAACAGCGTGGATTTAATTCCTACACTAACCAAGGGTACCATGAAGAACTCTCCTTCTCACCCTCTCTGCTGAGGTGTGGTGACCCTCATGATAAACCACCACCAGTCATCTTTCTCTAATGAGGGAGCAGCACTATGGTCTGTTTAGGCTATGATGAAACAAAATACTCAAACTAAATGATTCTAATTTTCTGTAAAGGTCTTACAAGTAGTAGTTACTCAGTTCTGGATTTTAATGGACAGAGAGCACTACTAAAGACAAGAGTGCTAGCCAGTATAATAAAAAACTCCCCACTTCTGCCTCACAGGGTCATTTTCAGACAGGCCTGCAGTTTTGCACTGGTGTGCAACAGAGCTAACTGCTCACATGATGTAGCATGTAGCCAATCAGTTAAGGCCAATTAAAGGAGCACGAATCATTACATTCTGCTTTCAAACCTTCTTCCTTTTGATGAGAAACTCCTCTGTTCTCACCATCCAAAGCTCCTTAATCTTACCCCTTCTTGCCTGTCTCAGAGGAACAAATTTATGCATCACTCGCAATAACAGCTCCTAAACAGTCTCCACATGTCTGCTGTGCCCTTTCTGTGGAACAATTGCTCCCAATCTACTTCCCAACTCTTGTCTGATATCGTCATAATTTCCTTTCCTCCAATTAAATATTTTCCCATGGTAACTGCTCATTTCCCTCTCCATGGCTGTGGTAAATGTGAGGCAGTTGTGGTCACTGTCACCAAAAAGTGTTCTCCCACTGTGAGATCTGGCACCCATCCTGGCTCATTGCTGAGCACCAAATCCAAAATGGCCTCTCTCCTCATTGGCTGTTTACATACTAAGTAAGGAAATCCTCCTGAACACCTGACAAAAACGGCTCCATCCAAACCATCTGCACTAAGGAGGTTCCAATCAATATGGGAAAGTTGAAGTCACCCATAACAACAACCCTGCTGCATCTGCACATTTACAAAATTTGCCAGCCTATGAGTTCTTCAATCTCCCAACTTCTGTAAGGTCTCCCCTCAGCCACCAGCGCTTCAGGGAAAGTAGCCCCAGCCTATTCACCTCTCCCTATAGCTCAGACTTCCAAACTCAGCAACATTCTTTAAATCTTTTCTGCACCCTTTCAAGTTTAACAGCATATTTCCGATAGCAGGGAGTCCAGAATTAGTTATGTGGAAGAAGAGCAGTCGATTCAGTTTAATGTACTGGACAATTTTTGTTCTTTAATATAACTGTATGAAAGCAAATCACCTGGTCATTATCATGTCACTGTTGTGGGAGTTTGCTGCATGTACATTGGCCACTGTGTTTTCTACATTACAACAGTGATTATATTTCAAATGTTCATCATTAGCTGGAAAGAACTCCTGGGAGTTCAGAGGTGTGGAAGCCAGTTTTTACATTAAAGGTTTTTAAATCTTAGGTAGATTATTTGAATCAAATGAGCAACTTAATTATGAGAAAACTAGCTTGCAGAATTCAAAATCCCTGACATTCACACTAACCTGATCAATAGAGAGACAGATCTATTGCTGAAGGAAAAGGATGAAAGAATGGTAACTTCACAAGATAAAAGGATGATTAATTCAATTTTGCTGGACCAAAAACAATCCAGGAGCATCATGATCATCTGAGTTACAAGAAGACTTTGAACAGTAACAGAAAATTCTGGTCAAATTTTCAGTTCACATGGGACCTCTGCTGCCAAGACCTGCATGTCAGAGAATAGTTCAAATGTTCCCAAATGCCTAGAACTGCTGTTCTTAATCCGGTCTTTGAAGATGGAGTTTAAGATCATCTCCAAGGGAATCACTCAGAATTTCCATTTCATTTGGCAATCAACTCAATCCTGTCCCTTTACAGTGTACTTAGAGATCGGAAACTCCATGCTCAACTGAAACAAACTGATTAAAATCATCTTGTGCTTTAGATCTTAAAAGGCAAGAGTGACATCGAGTGTATAGTGCAGAAAAAGGCCAGCAACACAACCATCCAGTGTTGGCATTTATGCTCCACATGGGCCTCATCCTATGCTCAACCCTTAAGCCCATCAGTAAATCCTTTCATTTCTTTCTCACTTATGTGTTTACTTAGCTTCCCTTCAAAAGCATCTATGCTATTCAGAAAGTTTGACAATCTAAGTATTCTCTAAGTAAATATGCTTCACTTCATAGAACATAGAACATAGAAGAATACAGCGCAGTACAGGCCCTTCGGCCCTCGATGTTGCGCCGATCCAAGCCCACCTAACCTACATTAGCCCACTATCCTCCATATGCCTATCCAATGCCTGCTTAAATGCCCATAATGAGGGAGAGTCCACCACTGCTACTGGCAGGGCATTCCATGAACTCACGACTCGCTGAGTAAAGAACCTACCCCTAACATCTGTCCTATACCTACGCCCCCTTATATCCATATGGATACTTCATATCCATATTAAGTTTATTATCACGGGTATCAGATGCATCAATATATAATTGTACAATTATAAGCTGTAGATTTCCGGCATTTTTTAATGTGCTCAGTGAGAGTGGCACATTACCAGGACCCCTGGAGAAGATGTTGTGCAGTGATGACTGGAGGAGTAGAGAGGGTGAAATTTACAAAGAGGGAATGATGAGCATTTGAAGCTATTTCAGTTTTAGTAATATCAATTTAATATTAATTTATTCAGTAATTTACCATTTATACAATTTATTCTGTAATCCGAGATGGCACTGGAACATGGTGACATTATCCACTTTTCACTGTACCTAGGTACAAGTGGCAATTTATTAAATAAATCTACTAAATAAGATCTAACAATTCTATAAATATTGTTCAAGATATTAATTATAACTTTTGTTGCTATCACTGATGCAATGTTCTATAGACCTAATAGAAATACTTCAGTCTAAAAGTTTATGATGTCGAGCTGACAGATCTGTTTTGCTACAGTGCATGCCCTGCCAGAGGTGGAAGAAGCCAGCATATTTACGGGTTGACTATTGTCCATCACAATTAGCAGGGAGGCGGGGGTGTGGGTTGCCAGTATCATTTAGTATAACAGGTACCTCCGATGAAATTGCATCTCCCTCTCTTTCCTCAGAAGCCTTCAAAAAGGTTACAGACTCTTACACTCCAGGAGGAAGCTATTGGGCCCATCCTTCCATCCTCTTTAAAAATGCTAGCCAATTAGTTTGGCTCCCCTGTTATTTCCCCATGGAATTATCTATTCTTCTCATAGATACATAGAAAAATAGAAGAAGTACACAATTCAGCCCTTCAAGCCAGATCCATTATTCATTATGATAATGGGCTCATCATCCAACTCAATAGCCTGTTTCTACTTTCATACTGCCACACAGAAATGGACAGCTAATATTTCAGCATGCCTAAGACTTAGCATATATTCAAAAGGAAGGGCACCATTGTTTCAGGCACAGTCTTAACAAAGCTTAATGTGTTCTTCATTCAGGTTATATTCAAAACTAATTCTGGGTTTGTGCTAATGAACTGGTTCACTGTTCTATGTAACTGCACGTTTGAGGCAGGGTCTATTAAACAAGAAACAACAAGGAATTCTGATTGATAGATGAGCCTAACTATTCAAGTTCTGCTCTATTCCCACTGGAAAGAAAATGGCTGTTTGCTGTGCAAATGATTTGAACAAATCAAGTTCATCAAGCCTATTCTGATTCTTCTTTCCAATTCTGTCCATGGCCTCACCTCCACCCACATCTGTATCCTTCTCCAGTCTCAAAGTCTGCTCGAATTGTGTCCTTCTCCAATTCTGAGATTTGCCGTATCCCTGATTTACTGCTCCACCATTGACAGTTGTGCACTCAGCTGGTGGGTTCTAAGATTTGGAATTCTCTCCATTATTGATCTCTCTTCCTTTTTAGACAACCCTTAAAACCCACCTTTGTGATCAAGTTATTTGTCACTCTTTCAATTTGAGAGTCAGTATCAAGTTTGATTTGATTCCTATGAAGTTTCTTAGGATGTTTAAGTAGGTTTACAGTGCTGCATTAATGCAAGCTGTTGTTTGTTCAATTGGCTTATATGGTTTTCTGAAGTGACAGAAGAAAGACTGATGTTTTTTAAGACCCATAATTAAGGCCAGACACCATTATCAAATATCCTTACACCATGTATCTTTAATAAACATCCCAAATCACAGCACGGCGCAATTTGATTCTGTATCTCTCATGATGATTCCTCATTGACTAATTAATTAGATGACATCATAATAAAAAAACTTCATTAAATGACAAATAGGATTAGACACCACGCAAATTCCACCATTGGCAACATTTACCATAGAAAACATGAAGAATGGGTTGCTATGTTTGGTTATTTAGATTGTTGCCACTAATGCCAGGCCACTGAACACATTCGCCTATTATCTGATCATTCATATTATTTCCATTCCTGCCCTCTCTCACTTTGCAATGAGTGCTGCAATTTCATCTCAGCCCTTGCCTCCTTCCATCCCATTGCAGGATACCAGCCTGACTTGCAAACTTCCACAGCCTTGTTCCATGCCATTAACACTCCCCACTCTCGCATGTTCAGCATTATTTTATGATTTTGTTTTCTGAAATAGCAAAGATGAGGTTCTTAAATAAGGAATCAAAGAGAAAGAAAACAAAAACATTGAAAAGATGATGCAATTGCATTTGGCAGCATAATGCATAATTAACTCATCTGAAGTAATTCTATAATGTAATATGGAATATAATTCAAGACAATTCTATATAATCCATTACTTAGGTCACGGAATATAATAGCATATAATTCATTACTGAGATCAATGCTGGACAAGTTTTAATATATGTACAGTAGTTCAATGCTACTCAGAGTTGAAACCACTGTAAAGGAAGTGAAAAGGTTGGTATTTGTACAGTGCCTTTCATGACTTTAGGACATCCCACAGCACTTGATGACCAGGGAAGTACCTTTGTATTAAAACAGAAAGTGCTGTAGAAACTCAACTGGTCTGTCATTATCTGTGGGGTGACAAACAGAGTTAATGTTTCAAGTCTAATTAGTCTCATCCTCAGAAGTACCTTCAAATTGTAGCCACTGTTGTAATGTAGATAAATACCGCAGTATATTTGTATACACCCACAGATAGCAATGGGACCAGACAATTTGTTTTCTGACTGAATGATAAATATTAGTAAAATTAATCCCTGCCTCCAACTCATTCTTCTTTGAAGTACTGCCATAATATATATGTGGGCATTGCTGGCTACACATCCTGGTTGTCATGGAGAAGATGGTGGAGATTTGCCTTCTTGAACTGCACCCAGAATGTGCTCAGAAATGAATTTCCAAGATTTTGACCCAGCAACACTGAAGGAATGGCAATATATTTCCAAGTCAGGATGATGAGTGACTTGGGTGCAATGCATCTTCTAGATGGTACACATTGGTGCTGTTCAATAACAGTGGTGGGGGGGGGGGGAATTGAATGTTTCATGATGTGGTGCCAATCAAGTGGGCTACTTTGTCCTATATGGTGTAAAGCTTCTTAAATGTTGTTAGAGCTGTATTCATCAGGCAAGTGGTGAGTATTCCATCACACACTTGCTTTGTGCCTTGGAGATGGTGGACAGGCTTTGGGGAGTCAGAATGTGATTTACTTGCTGCATGATTCCAGTCTCTGACCTACACTTGTAGCCGCAATATTTAAATGGTTGGTCCAGTTCAGTTTCTGGTCAATGATAACATCCAGAATAATGACACGGGAGGCCTGGAACTGAGATTTTGATTTTGATTTTATTGTCACATGTATTTTACTGTAAGAATTCAATAAAATACAGTGAAAAGTTTTCATTTGTCACCGCGATATGATGTCATTTTGAATAATTTGACAATAGGGTAAAAAGGAAACATATAGCTTAAAGAGAACCCATCAATCCTGAGCCAGCTCATCACCGTCAACAATGCCTGCATCACCATCCTTCCTCCACTATTTCGTCACTGTCTACACTGGACCCAACCAACACTGAAGTAGTCAATCCTAAGGCCCCATCTTTGCCGTTTGGCCAATACTGCTCAGCAACTGCCTGGCTGCCTCCTGTGCTGGACCCACCAACATCAGCGTCATGTCTCTCAGTGCTGGGCTCACCTCATTGATGTTGCTGTGACATCCTTCCAAGATGACCAATCTCTTACAACAGAACCGTCTTCCTATGTGCCAGGTATGAGTCTAATCAGCTGCCCTTTTCCTCCCTCTGATTCTCATTGATTCCAGTTTTGCTAGGGCTCGTGGATGCCATACTCAGTCAAATGCAGCCTTGATGGCATGGGCAGTCACTCTCACCTCACCTCTGGAATTCAGCGTTTTTGTCCGCGCTTGAACCAAGGCTGTAATGAGGCCAGGAGCAGAGTAGCCTTGGTGGAACACAAACTGGATGTCACTGAGCAGGTTATTGCTGAGCAGGTGCTGCTTGATAACACTGTTGATGATGATCAAGAGTAGACGGATGGAATGGTAATTGGCTGGTTTGGATTTGTCCTGCTTTTTGTGTACAGGACACACATGAGCAATTTACCACATTGTTGGGGAGATGCCAGTGTTGTAGCTGTGCTGAAACAGCTCAGCTAGGGGTGCAGCAAGTTCTGAAACACAAGTCTTTAATACTTTTGCTAGAATGTTGTAGGAGCCCAAAGCTTTTGCGGTATTTTGAGTGTTTGTCCACTTCTTGATATCACATACAGCGAATCAAATTGGCTGAACACTGGCATCCATGATGCTGGGGACCTATGGAGGAGGCTGAAATGTATGATCCGCTGGATACTTCCAAATGTTAATAGTTATGTTGCAGTTATACAAAACCTTGGCAAACCCCATCTGCAGTACTGTGAGCAGATCTGGGCACCACACCGAAGGAAGGATATGTTGGCCTTAGAGACAGTACAGTGCAGGTTTACAAGAATGATACCTGGGCTTCAGGGATTATGTTATGAGGAGAGATTATACAAATTGTATCTGGTTTCTCTAGAGTTTATAGGATTAAGGAGTGACCTAATCAAAGTCACCAAGATATTGACAGGAAAGACAGGCTGGATAAAAATAAACTATTTACACTGTTGGAGATTCTAGAATTAGGGGACATAAAGTGAGAATTAGGGCCAGATCATACCACAGAAATGTTAGAAAGCACTTTTAAACACAAAGGGTGGCAGACAGCAAACAGCAGTGGATGCTGGATCAATTAATTTTAAATCTGAGACAAAATATTTGCTAACCAAAAGTATTAAGGGATATAAATCAAAGACAGGTATATGGAGTTAGGCACACATCAGTCATGATCTTACTGAGTGATGGAACAGGCTTGAGGGGCTGAATGGACTACGCCTGTGTTCATCCAACATTGCAGCACTCTTTTAGCTTTGCTCTGAACTATCAAGCTGAATTATATGTTTAATTCTATTGCAGTGGACCTTGATGGTTCAACCTTCAATGGTACAACCTTCTGAGTTTGGACAGAAGTGTCATAGCCAATAGACCACAGCACCT
This sequence comes from Chiloscyllium plagiosum, assembly GCF_037043375.1. NCBI lineage: Eukaryota > Metazoa > Chordata > Chondrichthyes > Orectolobiformes > Hemiscylliidae > Chiloscyllium > Chiloscyllium plagiosum. Next base: position 116,486,128 of record NW_028270143.1, on the reverse strand, counting down.
TTACATGCACACAGTATTCTTCTTTACAAAAGGATGTGGTCAGACATGCACTGGGATTCACTGGGTCAGTCTTGAATGTGATTTTACAAATGAAACATCAAGTATGGAAACTGAGGGAGGGATGCTCTGTTTAATAATGAGAATTTAATCACACAGTCATTTCAAAACATTACTTTCCAATTATTTTGCAGCTTTGTGAATCTTTGAAAAGAATGATTCTGCAGCTGTGTGAGTTCCTCCAATCTAGTCAAGTTCATTCATAACTTGAGAACTGAGCTCCATTTTACAGGAATTCCAGCTGAAATCCAAATTAAGGGCTAAATTAATTTTACATCATCATTTTAGTTGAACTTGCTCTGACATTGTTAAAGGGAAGTTCTCTGTGAATGAATATCTAATGCCCTTTAAGGAAGAAAATCTGCCATTCCTTACCTTATCTGGTCTACATGTGACTCCAAAACCATAGCAATATACTTGACTCTAAACTGCCCTCGAGACAATTAGGAATGGGTAATAAATGATGGCTCAGTCACTGACACAAACATCCGATGAACAATTTGTTTCTAAAAGAAGTAACCGGAGCACTTTTAGTTGCATTTAACATCAAAGACAGGTGAACCTTGTGACCACTTCTGCCAGCTTTAACAATGAGAGCGGATATATATTGAACTTGACTGGGATCCCAATTTATAAGAGGACTGAGTTCCAGGCAATGATATAGAGCCAGTGAGTTATGCAGCAGGTAATCAGAGCCAAGGGCAATAAGGTCAAGTCTGGAGCACTCCTACGTCAGCCATAGGGCTGGCTTTGATTGTTGCTCGAGACCACCAGATCTCTTTGCTATGGAAGTGGAACTCCATGGACCTGCAGCTTTCTTAAAAAAAACAAAGCCATGAGAAAAGTGCTGCACTGTCTTTCAGCTGAATGGATAACCTCAGACCCAGCCTACCCTCTGAAGCAGATACACAACCTTCTGATGACACTATATCTATGAACTGAGTCGTTATCCTTGGCTTCCTGGTCAATATTTATCTGTCAGATGACATCACTAAAAAAATAGATTGGCCCATCATTTCCTGGTGACAATAGCACTGATGTAAATGGTGCTCACATTTGTTTGAGCACAAATGCTGCAGTAACTTCAAAAAGGGGAAGCTGCCTGAATAAATGGGGAGTTTGCAGCCCGGGACATGTCTCTTCACTGTCTTTTCCACAATGGTGGCCATCCCAATGTCTGGCTAACCCAGAGAATGGGTCAATGACATTGAGTTTGTTGTGCTTGTATGTGATGGATATAATTAGAACTTCTGCAAAAAAACTGGGGCTTGCCTTCAATGTCATGTGGCCCATTTGGAGCCATTGAAGGTTCTATTGTGTTTATTTAAACTTATCAGAGGCTCTATTGAAGATCAGCCAGTTGTTAATTGCTGACAATGGGCTCCTCTAGTTTGAAAAGTTAATCCTTTCAAACGGGAAATTTAATTTCTTCTGAACATAGAGCAGTATACTTCCCAGTTATAATTGTTGGAATTGAAACAGCATGTAATTTAAAAATATTATAAAATCATACAGTACAGAAGAAGCCTTTCAGTCCATCAAGTCTGCAGTGACTAAATGACTCTAAATTTACACAAGTCCAACTATCGAACACTTGGCCCATTACCTTGAATATTATGACATTTCATGTATTCATCCAAGTAGTTTTTTTTAAAAGGTTGTGAGGCTTCCTGCCTCAACTATCCTCTCAGGCAGTGCATTCCAGATACCCAATATCCTCTGAGTGAAAAAACGTTTCCTCAAATCCCAAAGAATGAAGAACAATACAGCACAGGCAACAGAGTGTTACAAGGGGACATAAATTTAAGGTGAAGGGTGGAAGGTATAGGGGGGATGTCAGGGGTAGGTTCTTTACCCAGAGAGTGGTGGGGGCATGGAATGCGCTGCCTGTGGGAATGGCAGAGTCAGAATCATTGGCGACCTTTAAGCGGCAATTGGATAGGTACATGGATGGGTGCTTAAGCTAGGACAAATGTTCGGCACAACATCGTGGGCCGAAGGGCCTGTTCTGTGCTGTATTGTTCTATGTTCTATGTAGTCCTTTGGCCCTCCAAGCT